>NC_080683.1:49656572-49959602 GCF_030445035.2 Dasypus novemcinctus
TTTAACATTAGCTGTCTATACATTCACTTTTCTCATTGCTTCTTTCAACATGTTTACAAAGCAATGATCAGTTTAGCCAGTATTCATAGTATTTATAGGATAATATATTAGTTGGTATTTATAGGAGAAAAGGACAGGTACATAGAGAAAGTAAAAGTTGAGGAACAATGAAAGCAATTTCAAAAGCTCTAAATCAATGATAAAGAAAAAAGTACACATGGAAAAATACCAATGTATTAGCAATTTGACAATCTAGCATTATTGGGGAAAACAAAATATCTTAAATTTCACTGGAAACAACCCAGTGAACCAGACCCAAGCAGCTCTGCAGGAAGGGTTCAGTGAAGTGGAACCATGTCTGGGGAATGAGTCTCTCTTTGCACTCCCTTTGCTTCCAAAAATTGTCAATGCTAATATGCATTCAAAGCAACTCTTCGACCAAAGATAATATCTGACCTCTGCCTGGAGCACTCGTCCCCTGTGTACAAGTTTGGCCCACTCCCTCACTCCCTTCATGTTTCTGCTCAAATGTTTCCTTATCAAAGAGGCCTTCCACGACACTTCTAACTAGAGGAGCACACAATTGTGTATCACTTGCAGTTTTCTTTATAGCACTTGTTATTGCCACCTTATTCATTTACTTGGTTACTGTTTGAGTATCCCTCAGACTGTCAGCTCCTTGAGGACAGGGAGTAGACAGTTTGGTTCACTTATATATTCCCACTATCTTAAAAAGAGTACAGACTTAATAAAACCTTCAATTTAAACTTCACAATGATTCTCTACATAAACAGATGCTGAGTTAAAATTTCTCCATCATTACCAGGCTAATCAGTGGAAAAGTTTAGAATTCAAACCCATGTCTTTTGAGTAAGAAATTCCATGTTCTTTCCAGAATATCATACAGTCTCTCGTTTTCATACTGTGACTTAGGATAAATCTGGAAATTTCATTCAAATCTTTGTGGAAATGGAGCATGGTGACAGTTAGTTGTGTACCTAAAAAGAACATATATTTTTCATTTGTTGGCTTGGCATATGATATATTTCCTCTTTCATGTATATTTTCAGAAATACACAAATACAAATATATTTAAGGATATTTATACTCAATACTATAGAAAGATAAAACTTGACACTTTGTGAAAACCCTAGATACTAATGTAAAGGAGATTAGAAAATCTATTAAATAAACTACAATCATTCATTCAACAATTTAGTAAACATCTACCAGGTATACTTTTTGGATCAAACCCTGCGCTAAGTTGATATAAAAATTAACAAATGAGTGTATGTGCTTAGATGAGTTAAATCCACTTATATAGACATACAAGTATAATCACAATATAATACAATAGAATTACAATAGAATGGAATTAGAGGCTTTATAAGTTGTTCTAAAAGCAAAGAGGATGGGAAAGGGAAGCAGGTACATGGGAATTCCCCCATACTTTCTATGTAAATTTTCTGCAATCTAAGTCTTCTTTAAAAATAAAGCTTATTATATTAAAATCTACATATATAAATACAAATAAATTAGAAAGAGGGAAACAGAATAGCAACTATGTATGGCAGGGGAAGCATAGAGAGATTGCGAAATGATTAAGGAGTAGTGGGGATTTTTGTTTGTTTTTTTATTAGTATTATTATTGGAATAATTCAAATGCTCTAATAATGACTGAAATGATGAATGCTCAAGTATGTGATTATGCCAATACCATTGATTGCATGCTTTGGAACGACTGTGTGCTTTATTAATACGTATCAATAAGATTGATTTAAAAAAATTTTTAATTAAGCATTTTTTAAAAAAGCAAAGTAGAATTAGTGTCCAGTACTGCCTAGAATAATCAAGCAGTAGAGTTGCAATTTGAGCTGCATCTTGGAAGATTAGTAGGCATTCCCAGATCTATTAGGAAAAGAAGTCTCAAACATTTGGAGCCAGGAAATTGCACCTGTATCCCAAGGAGTTTTACACGGTCTGGGCACAAGGAGGCATAGCTGGAGATGGAACTGTCAAGCAAGCATAATAATACTACCCAAGTGTTGTTGAGAAGGTTCAATGAGACAACACATAAAGAACAGGTCAGCACAGTGCCTCAGTAATCAAGGGGCAAATACTAGCACTAGTCTTAGAAACGATTTGACAGCTGTATATTTCCAAAATTCCTAAAGAAGAAAAATGTCTCCCAATGCAAGAATAAATACCCTGTTCATCAATTAAAATTCTCTCTCTGACCCATGCAATAGAAATGACATACTTTTTAGTATACAGAACTATCGTCAAAACCAGAGACTTCAAGCTTTAGTCATCATCTGTTTACAGCGAAAAACCAATACATATGACATCCAGCTTATGAAGGAATGAAGCAATCCTGTTTTTAATTAGAACCTGCCATGATACAAACTTCACTTGCTTAGATAGCAGGTTGATTTTAGAGTATAGACTGTGAGTTCGGTTTCCTCTTCCATTACTCATGACCTCAGTCTTTAGGGAAATGATAAAATAATTTAATTCCAAACAGTCATTTGGAAGTGTCAATGATAAATGATCAGAAATATTGCTGCTCCTGTTGCGCTGCTTATTAGATCTTTCCTTTCCTCACTTCTCCTCCCTCCACTCAGCCCTAAGAAACAAATATCGTTAGATATTGGAGCGATAAAACCTGTCACAATAAACCAAATCTTCTGTCACAATCTTTCTCCTTTTCTCCTTGTCTATTGTTTCTTCTTAAAAAACCTTCAGTTTGGTACTTGCATGGCAACTTCACATTTCTGCATAATTGAGAGCCAACACTAATTCATCCAATTGTTTATACCAGTCAAGTGCGAGAAAATGGTAATTTCCATTTTCTTTGCATCTTACAATCACCTAATAAGCTGCTCTAATGCTGAGCTATTGAATTACACAATAAACAAAAATTTCCCATCATTTAACATTTGTCAAACACAATGCTGTGAGTCCACAAGAGCAAAAAGCAGAAGACAAATACGCACTTATCCAGTGAATTCAATCAGTGCAAACCTCAGATGTAAATTAATTATTCAGTCCACCAAAATCTATTGTTGTTGTTTTGTAATGCCTAAATTATTTGAAAAATTTTATCCTAACCCTACATGAAAGCTTGGCCTTTGTTGACATAATTGTGTCTAATAAAAATCCTTTTGTATTCTAGTCAAAACATTGCTCAAGTGATTTTGCAAATAAGTAAAGGAAGACACTTGTGGTAGTTTATGCATTATCACCCAGATCTGAGGAGATATAAGGGCTTCATTGCCTACGATGGAGATCAGAAACCACCGGGAAGCAGATTTGGCCCAGTGATTAGGGCATCTGCCTACCACATGGGAGGTCCATGGTTCAAACCCCGGGCCTCCTTGACCCGTGTGGAGCTGGCCCATGCGCAATGCTGATGCGCGCAAGGAGTGCCCTGCCACGCAGGGGTGTCCCCTGCGTAGGGGAGCCCCACGCGCAAGGAGTGCGCCCCGTAAGGAGAGCCGCCCAGCACGAAAGAAAGTGCACCCTGCCCAGGAATGGCGCTGCACACACAGAGAGCTGACACGACAAGATGACGCAACAAAAAGAAATACAGATTCCTGTGCCGCTGACAACAACTGAAGTGGACAAAGAACACACAGCAATTAGACACAGAGAACAGACAACTGGGGCGGGGGGAAAGGGGAAGAGAAATAAATAAATAAATCTTGAAAAAAAAAAAAAAAAACACTATTCTTTGGGCCAGAGTTGGAAATTTTATTGCCCATGCTTCTGGGACAATAGTCCCACCACCAACACACACACACAGATGCTTCTGGGGTCCCCACAGGCTCTTCCTCACCATAATTTCCACTAAGTATCAAAGACTCAGTGGGAAACACAGAAACACCAAGAGCGAGAATAATAGCTTCCTTCTAGCAGGCACTGCCCTCACCACCCTCGGCCACAGCAAGATACAACCCATGGCCCACACCAGCTGTGCTGAGCCTCCCTCCCACCTGCTTTAGGATTCCAGCCGTACATGCTCCTGTAGTTCACCACGACCTCATCCCCTTAGAAAAATCTACCCTCAGCACCCTGTCAGAAATAAAATAGGGATATCTGGAAGGAAAACGTGATCCCACAAGGGCCCAATGTATGAAAATCAGTATTTACAACATTTAATGACAATAAAGCTACAATTGTGCAGAAAGTTTTGAAAACAAGTTTGTCCTGTTAACTTTGCTAACTGAGAGATATTTGGCACTAAGTACCATGACCCTTAATTCTGACATCTGCTAACTTGAAAATCTTCCTCGGAAAAATTAGTACACTCTCCTCAAGTAATATTGTTTAATCTTTGCTGATGACTCAGCATCTTGTACTACCTTGTTAAGAACAGATAGGCAGTTTCTCTTTTAAGGGAACACATTTTTCTTCCACTTGTAATCTTTTAACGAAAAGGCTTTTAGGAAACCATGTGTTTTATATTTTACTTAACTTTGTCATGCAGGATAATACATTCACTCATTTGCGCTTTCATTCATGGAGCCCTTATAGAGCTCCTACTGTGTGCAGGACACTGTGTCAGCCACTGGAAAGCAACAGGCGAAAAACACTAAAGGAACTTAGAGATGAAAGGAAGAATTTGCAGGCTAAGTTCTTTATCCTCTTCTAAGATACTACAGTACAATTCTGACAACCCATTCACAGGCCTGGAGCATCAAAGTCCTCGTGGTATATGCTAGAAAAATTAACTGACTGCAGAGACAGTATAGAAGAGGGGTCATATACCTCTGCCTGGGAGAATCAGAAAAGGCCTTTCCAAGGTGATGGCAAGTGAACTGGGACTTAAAAGATGACAGGAATTTTTGGCATTCAAACACATTTTTCAATAACCCTACATTGTGGTGGTATTAATAACAATGATTCTTAACTTTGGGGGAATCAAGGGACTTGAAAACAATCTGATAAAACTATTGTCTAAGAAAAATATGTAAATGCATGTACACACAAAAATAGACATTTCCACGGTGTCTAGACATTCCCAGAGCTGGAGATTCATGTGTACCAGCTAAAATAATCTCTATATTAAATAGAGGTAAGGCAATTCTTTATGTCTACATAATGTACAAGAGAATATATGGCAATTGTGTGGATGAGTTTATCAAAATGGTGGGCATGAGAAATAACTCAGATTCCTAAACAGATTCTCTGCTTAGGTTTCTAATTTGACTGTGTACCCCAGTGGTTCTCAATGGAGGTGAATCTGCCAGCCAAAGGATTTCTGTCAAGATATGGAATTATTTTTGGTTCCCTGGGGGGTAGGGACAGTGGTTGCTACTGACACCTAGTGGGTAGAGACAAAAGATGCTGCTAAACATCCAACAATACACACCACAGCCCCACAAAGAATTCTTTTCCTCAAATGTTAGTTGTGCTGAATTGAGAAATACTGGTCGTATTTGAGCAATTTTCTATAAGGCAGAATTGGTCACACTCAAAATTGATTATACAGAAAAACATGAAAAATGCAGTGAAGCATCTAGTTAAAACAAAATAAATAATGTCTGTTTCTTTTTTGTTTTTTGTTTTTTGCCTTGGAGTGGAACATCACCTTGGTGTTCTTTAATTTTATAATGATAGAGAATATCATTGTTATCTTTTGAGAAAACCACCAGTTTTCACTCACAGAAATACATTAATTAAAATATTAAATGATGTAATGTTTAAACCCTTATTTTTGGTCTACTCTTGATTTAAAACAGGTCAAAGTCATCACTTCATCTGTGGAACGAAAACAATCTGGTCAGTCTGTCTGCCCTGTGGTATAAGCCTGAAGCAGTTGCTATAGCAAATATCTGTTTTATGAATACCACCAAGTAACACAAGTGGTCAAAAATGAAAACAGACTTGATTAAATTCAGACTAAATGACCTTTAAAATTATTTCATTGTCTCTGGATAGTGTTTTGGGTTACTGTGGACAAATATTCAGTACACACTTGTGGCACCTCGGACTGCTTCTATAAAAGGGCAGGACAGCACACGGCCATGTGTCTGCCTGAGTCTTCCTCTTCAGGACACCCCAGGCAGCCATCAGTGACATGGAGAAATCCATAGTGGTTATTAAGAAGCACAGCAGGCAGGGTTGTGTGTGCTGGGTTCCACTTTAATAGCTGCATATAGTGACATTTACCATCTCAAGTTAATTTTTCCCCCTGCAGACTTGAATGTCCATGGTTCTAAAAAAAAATAAAAAATTTTAGAGAAACCTATGCTATCAAATGCAAGCATACTGTCACCTGAGTAAACCATTTAGGGGTAAGTTGTGTCCTCAATAACCTGTAAATTTCACCGTCCCTCCAGGGCCCTCACTTTGCGACAGGATTTTGTGAGCAGTTTTTGCTTTCTCTATCCCCTAATATTCAAAACTCTCGTTTCAATGTTGTGGGCTCAAATTATCTATAGACCTAACAAACTAATTCACATTACGGTATAGATGACTGATGGCTAATGTAATGTGCTAAAACTTTCCAAAGTATTTATAATTAAAAAGAGTTGTGAAACCAAAGAATGAGTCTTTAACTAAAAGACATCGGGTAGGGGCAGGGTAAATTTTCTAGAATCTCTTAAACTATAGCATAGAAGCCATTTTCTAACATGATCAATAAAACTGATTCCAATCTCACAAGATGCTATAGATCTCACTTTCAACACTACACGGGATTTTACCAGCGCTGAAGCCTAGTAGACTATATCAGAACATAGCTCCTAAGAATCAGAAAGGAATTTGAAAGAGAGGAAAACTAAGGTCCTAACAATCACTGTCTCCAAGAACTATCTCAAGTGTTTTCATTTATTATGTAACCTAATCCTCTTAACAACCTTTCAAGATGGATCACCTTAACCCCACTTTAGAGACAAGAAAACTAAGACTTACAAAAATTACATAACGTGTACAAATCGCATATTTTTAAGATGAAAAACCAGAATTTTAAACGGCTCTGCTGACATCAAATCCCATGGTCTCTGGATAAATAACTGGCTCATTTTGTCTGGACAGAAAGAAGCCAGCATCAGGTAAGCACCTACTATGCTTTTAGCATGTTCTGGACTAAGAGCTTTCACAGAGTAGCTTGTTTCAATATCAAAACAAACCTGTGAATAAAGTACTATCTACCTCACATTAACAGATGAAGAAACTAATACTCAATGTGGCTGAGGTCACACGACTGACAAAAAAGGCAGTGCTAACCATGAACCCAGGACAGTCTGGGTCTGGATTCTAATCTTAAAGTTACTAAAGTTTCTGTGTCATGTATTTTTTGTTTTGACTAAAAAACAGTGATAATAATCAAAGACAAGGCAAAAATTATTTTGAGCACAACTTTCTCCAACTTTACAGATTTTTCCATTCAAAACAGAGAATCCATAACCTTGCACACTCAACTGCTGTAACATTTACCTCCTTAATGAAAACAAATATTTGTTTTATATTCTATCTAAATGTTTTGGTTTTAACTTAGTTTTGTGAGTACTGACAAGTTTCTGTCCCCATAATTTATTGATTTTTACTGCACATGATGGTGTTTTAGTTATTTGTTGTTGTTGGGGGGGGAGGGAAGAAAAGGAAAGAGAAAGAAAGAACTTAAAATAACTTGGCAAAGAGGCTGTGCTAATGAAATACACAATTAGAAAAAAGAGAAAAATGTAAACATTAATTTAGAAGTTTTATCTATATAATGGAAAAAAACAACAAACATATTTGAAAACCTCCTGTTACTTGCCTGAAGTTCTTCCTTTCTATTAAGAAATTTGCCTCCACATAAAAATAGGTACAAAGTCCCAAGTGCCCAAGTTTTTCAGATATCTCTTAGTAGCTTTCCATAAGAAGAAAATAACTCCTGTCATGCATTACTCATCAAAGCAGAAGCATCTATATTTAATATTACCATATCCAGCAGTTTCAGTGTACATTTTTATATGTGTCAATGCCCATGGAATTGGTCAGCGGCTATGGTGTGTAACCTGGTTGGTCAAACTGTAGTCAGACAGGGAGGGACAGGAATTTGGGAGCAGACCAAGAAGGAAACCTGGGTTCCCTAGATACAAATCTGTACCTTACAAATAAGTTCCTAAAGTTCTACTCTATTTTAATGCTTCAGATTAAAGTTTAGAAAACACTATTTTCAATGACTAAGTGAAATAGGCATAATGACGTTGTTTCCTTTCCAAGCCTTAATATTAATTACTCAACTGGTGCTGTTACCATAATTATCTAAACCATAGAACCGGATCAAACTGTGGTAATACTCACTTTGTGATGATGATAATGATGATGATTATAATAATAATAATAATAAGTACCTCATGTTAGTGTTATGAGGATTCAATGGGAAAAGGGAAGGTTATTTGAAATATTTGGCACAGAGTAAGCCCTCAGGATTGCTAGTTCCATCCCCAAACTCCATCACTTTAAAATGAGAGAGTTCATTTTCCAGCAATGTGCCTTATGATTGGATTCCAACTCAAAGTATCGTAATTTTACATGGAGGAAACCAAAGACTTTGAACTTTGTTTTGTAATGTGGAATAAAAACCTAATTGGACACTGACACTATTCATTTAGCTTCAAATACAAAAAGTAAAATGAAGGATCCTTTCTGAAGTAGGACTCTTTGATTCTTACACCCAGCTGAGGTTTGGGCAACTCAAGACTGTCTCTAGTTTTATGGATAGGTTCCTAGAAACTGCCCAACATTTCTCATTCTTAGTTTAAATTATACATCAGTGAAAAAAACCTCATGAAATATTTTGGGAATAAAAATGGGCTTATGATTGTTATTATGAAATTAAAAAACTGCTCTAGGATATTACATCTCTAACATACATTAAGAATAAAATATTATGAATGGAAAGCACACCTGTTTTATCTTTGATTAGTTACTAGCATTTATAAAGTTAAATATTTATATAATACACAAATGTGCTGAGAAAAGGAATCTTAGTGGGCTTACTAAGTGAAATAGATTATCAAGGAAGTTGTGTCATTTGCCATATGTTGGCAATCATTATTGCTTTGTTTTTGTCATTTGTTTTGCACTCTTTAATTATTATTTTTTTAACAAAAGAAAAAGCCCTTATTTGGAAGTGATGTAAAAACAAATCTTAATTTGAGGGCCGTTCAGAAGTGATTCAGATTCAGAAGTGAGCTCTTTGTTTCAGGGTAGACTGAGGATTTGACGCATCTGGGAGAAAGCATTTAAGGGGAAACATTTAACAGCTGCTGAAGCTGAGACATGAACACCATGTAAACAATCCTGGAAAACACAACCTTTTGTATATTAAAAAACACAATTTATCATCAGCAAGATTTTTGTTTTTATTTTTTTTAAACGTCCTTAGGGAATGACCAGTGCTCTATAACTTAGTTATGTTTTACTGTATGTAGGCGTGGTGTGTAGACCAACAGTTTTGGCATCTCCTCAGAGCCTGTTAGGAATTATTCGAATCTCAGGCCCCTTCCCAGATCAACTGATCAGAACCTGCATTTTAACCAACTCTTCATATGACTATTCAACTTTGAGACATACCACCATAAAAAGACAAAATCATTTCACTTCCCATTTATTCAAGGGCCCCTTCACACTCACAGATCCTATATATGCCCAGCATTGTACTAAAAGCTTTACATACATATTCTCAGTGGGTCTCATC
Source organism: Dasypus novemcinctus (assembly GCF_030445035.2). Classification (NCBI taxonomy): domain Eukaryota; kingdom Metazoa; phylum Chordata; class Mammalia; order Cingulata; family Dasypodidae; genus Dasypus; species Dasypus novemcinctus. The sequence continues at coordinate 49,666,267 of NC_080683.1, forward strand.
CGGGTCACGTGGGGAGAACCACATGGGGAGATTTTTAAAAATAACAGTATCAAGCCCTACTCCAGAGTGTGATTTAATTAGTCTGGGACAGGGTCTGAACAAAGGTATTTTGAAACCCCTGTTGAATCAAATGTGCAGCCAAGGTTGAAACTGTTTCTTTATCCCATTTCATTCTTATCTGCATACATCCAGGTGTGTATTATTATAATGTAGTAACAAAAGAGGAACTTGCTCATGGTTGCAAAATATGGGTTTAAACCCAGACCCTTCTGATTTCTAAGTCTTGGTCTTGCATTTTATACCCACCAATGCATGATTGGAAGCCTTCAGGCCAGTAACTGATTCCAAACTTCACATTCTGTGATTACCCCGACATGTAATACTCTGTGGCAAAGGCTAGAGGGACAGGGCTAAAGAGTGGACTTAAGGATTTTCAGGCCAGGCAGAACTGGGATGGAGGTATGAAAAGCCATGAAACTGCTTCCCTACAAAACCTCAGTCCCCTACTGAAGTTACTCAACTAATGAAGGATGGAGTGATGAGTTACAGGGGGAGCTGTTGATGTCAACATATAATCACAAACTGGAACAGTAAATGGACCTAGAAGCATCTTTACAAAAGTACCCTTGGCACAGCTCCTGAACCCAGTAACCTTCCCTTAGTGGGCTGCTCTATCACCACATTCCCATCTCCAGACATGTTCACCATACTTGTGAGCAAAGGTATCCTGAAATCTAGTTATCCCAATATAGGGTAACCAATAAAAGGAGAAGGTTTGGGATGTTCCCACAGTCAGAGAGGATGTGAGTCATACCTTCATGCATCATTTAAGCAAGCCACATGTAGATGATTTTAAGCATTTACCATAAATGAATCCCTACATCACCGTCTGTTCATTTTAGAAACAGGAAATATTATAAGACTGTTCTTGTTACATCAACTTCCAGTTATTAGTTTTGAAAAGGATTTCTCCTTTCTTCTGAAATGTACAAATATATCAAAAGAAATGAGCATTTTCCTTTACAAACTATGCTTGGAATAGTGTTAAATCATTCGCTTTGTCAGCTGGCCTAACGCCAGGCTCTCGCTCAGGAAGCACTGAAAATCTTAGTATAACCCTAAAATGTGGATGTGGACTTTGGAAGTACAATTTCACTAACAGATGTGTGAAATGGCACAGAGATAATTCCCTGTTAGGGGCAATGAAAATGCTAGGGAGCAACAGGTTGAGCAGGGATGGCTACCAGATAATCTCATTTGTTTTCTCATTTTATATAATCCTACTTTGTATACAGAAACTCGGCTTTTTGATATGTAGGAATGGATTCACATTTATAAATGCCTTTTTTAATGTAAATGCCAAACTTACACTGGCTTGAAAGTTTGCCTTCTGGGAAAAACTGACATCTAAACATACCTTATTTCTGTGCAACAACAACAACAAAAACAGGCTTCTCTTTAAATGGTAAAATAACAAATGTTCTGCCCTTGAACTATGGTTATGTCAACCTCAAACCAAAGAAATTTTTAAAAAGAACACAGTAGTGGAAAAAATTTTCCTAATAATGAAAGGTAAGTTTAAGTAAACAACTCCCTTAATTTTGAACATAAATTGTCTTCTAACCTTTGACTTCACCCAATGCCACATTAATCAAAGGTCACATGTTTTGAAATACTAAAATCTTAGCATTATTCCAGGACTAGAAGTAGATGAGAAATAACTGAGTTTATGTGTATAAAGAAAAATTTAGGGTTGTTTTAGAGATCCTGACTGCATTTATACTTCTGAAAATCTGCTATTTTAAACTAATGACCAACTCCCTTCTCCCTTGGCTCATGGACATTGTTTTCACTGATCCTAGAGGAATCAATACCACTTGCAAAGTGTCCAGGAAGAAGGATTTAGAGATTGTGAATGGTGAGCCCAAGCATCTATTAAACAACTCAGAGGCACTCTGCCCCCTGGTGGACTATCTGAGAGTGGGTTTTGATGAAAGGTTCAGAAACCTCACTTCTACCTCCTTCCCCTACCAGCCTCTTCCACCCTGAAAACTAAAGTGTCCCAAGTGAAAGCCTGTGCACTCACCAATTACATATTCATTTGAATCAACAATTCTCTTTTACATAATGAAAAACTCTGGGGTATCTACTGAGCTCTCCACAGCTAAAATAGGGACCACTTTAAATCAACTCATCATTATTGGTTATCGTGGGTTTACCTGAGGAAGAAGCAAGCAGTGAAATGGAAAATGAGATGCCAAGGAGAGATGGGGATGTGACACGGGACTCCAGGAAAGAGTGGGAAGAACTCTCTTGAAAGAAAAGGGGAAGTGGAAGGGGGTTTAAAGTGAATAAGAAGGTACTACAGTAACTAAGAATTTGACAGCTTCCTCTTGGGGCATGAAAACCATTATTAACCATCTTTCCTGCTCCCTTTTTAGACTTTGGACAGTGTGTCTCTAAGCCTGGTGGGGTAAATGTGAAAGGCTGCAAACCTCAGTCCCTTCTAGCTTAGTCAAGTTTCTTCCACCCAGGCTAGTTTGTCTTCCCCAGTCCTCTCTCTCCCAAGTGGTCCCTGTTTTTTCTATGCTACAGGCACCCCACATCCACTAAGGGAGCAATGAGTAATAATAGCTAATAGGAACCATCTGTTCAGAGCCAAAAAAGTTTAAGGTATTGTCATAGGTACTTTACATGTATAGGCTTTGAAGATTTTGCACCAACTTCCAAGTAGGCAGCATTTGTGAGAGAGAACCACACAGCTCTCTTTGAGGTTCAAACCTAGGATTTTCTGACTTTTAAACTCTAAAACATCCTTCCATTCTACTTTACTGGTAGTCATATTGGTCATTCTCCTCCTCTCAGTTTTTCCCCAAATATTCTCCTAATCCAGTTCCTCCTTTATTTCAAGCATTGCACAGTACCTTAGAATCACACTACCTATCCTAGCACTTAAACTTCCCATTTAAGAATGCTGATGTAGAAAAAACTTGCGATAGTATGTCTGAGTTATTCTCTTTGCAGAATGTGGAAACACAATCTGACCAAGTCCTTCTACGTTCTTCTCACATACATAAACTAAATCCCTCCCAAACTGTGGTAGTTCCTGCCTGTCCTCTACAGTATCATTTATCATCCATCACGCATGGGATGACTCAAACTCCTCAACACAACTCCAGAGTACGTTGAACCAATCTTTCTGTGATAACAGAATTACTACCCAGTGCTTTTTAGAACACAAAAAGGACTTTTATTTTCCTAAATTTCATGTTCAATTACACATTTTTTTTGAAAGGTGGAATACCAAAGGCAATTTTCAGATGCAGCAACTCCATCAAATACACATAATCTGATATTTTAATGCTTGAGTGGATTATAGTCCCTTAGGCTTTCCTGATTAAAGAAGATAAAACTAAGATAAGAGAGAGGAAAAGTGAAGAATATTGTTCCATAATAAACATATTGAATTCAATAACCATTCATTCGTGGCTGCAGTGTCCACTTCGAAAAAGGAAACTCTAAAATTCCTAGAAACACAAGACAGTATTGTTATTTTTTGAATTCATGTTTATGTGAAAATTTGTGCAATTAAACAAAATGAAAAATGTTATTTTTTTTTACCATATCCAATGAAAATATATTTCCATTTCTGTTTAAGTGAAACATTTCATCTCCAATTTTATGTTCTAGGAAAAAAAAAACTTGTGTCTAGTTTGTGAAACAAACAATGCTATAGGCAGCAGTAACTGAAAAGGATCTTAACGGTTTTAACAACATACCCCTGGGATGAATAATATACTTTGCATAATCATGTGCAATGCTGGATGATTCTAGATCTCTTATAACTACAATGTTTTACAAGCATCTACGTCACACAATATGCCCCTAAACCAGTCAATTCAGCTAATTAGCAAAAGTTTAGATGGATAATCTACAAAATGGCAAACAATCCATTTGACTAAATTGACCTTGTTTTGTTCATATGAGGCCACAATCATTTGCAGTGCCTTACAAAGAAATCATTTGTAAATGCCTATTTCTTTCAGTTAATTTGTCCACCTCAGGCTCCTAGAAGTTGACTTAATTGCCTCTTAGCTCAAAGACAACATAGTTGTCTAAACAAAAAACAGCATATTAATAACATAAAAACAAATACTGAACAATAGACAAGCATATTAGTAACATAAAAATAAATCCCACACTCTATGCACACTCACATCAGTAGCAAGCTAGATATCTCCATAGGAGAAATCTCATACCAAACAAAGAAACTTGAGGATCCAGCTGAAATATAAGATGATCTAATGCCTAAAATTTTTATCTTACTCCTGTGACAGGTATAAATGTTAATCAAAACTCTTTTTTTTTGGCTTACATGTGGGCCTTTGAACAGTGTATTTTCAAAAGTCATTACCCCAGAGTGAAGGTCTGTGCAGTAGGCAGGCAATGTACTTCAGCTCAATATATCTATTGTCTGACAATCTGGACTGGGGAGCTTCAAGCAGGGAGTGAATCCATTTCACAAAGACAACTTTTCTCTGCAGACAAAAGGTGTCAACTGCAGAAAGCGGGCTCTGAAAAATGGGGAGTGAATCTTCTCTGGCATATTAATATGCTCCAAATACACTTTTATTTTTCTATGCAGGTGATCCTTCAGGTTTACTCCTTTTTAAATTTAGATAATGCATTTTTTTTTCTTTTTATGTGTCATCTTGCCCTCCTGTATTGTGGAGCCCTCAGAATAAATTCAAGATCTAAATTTGAAGTATTCCAGATATTGTGCTCATTGAAGAGTCAGGTCAGTGAGAAATCTCCAAGGTTCAAAACTTGCCACGTTCCTGATTAGCCTAGTAAGTCTCAGGTTTAGTCCTATGAGTTACAAGGAAAACAAGCTCAAGTTCAGCTTCCTTATGCTTTTTAGAGTTCTTGCATGTCATTTTCTAATAATCTTTGTTCCTGCCCAAATTTCAATACCAAGAATAAAACAGGTTTCTTTTTTTTTTTTCCTTTAAGACAGTACTTAGGGCTCTTAAATGCATTTTGAAGATTCTAGAGGAGGGAGCTAGTTCTCTTAATTACTTTATGTTAGTACACAGAGGAATTACAGATGGGAAGAGTGCAAATGACTATTAGAAAAAGTCTCATGCATTGTAAGATTTTTTTACAAGACATAATATACATCCCGCATTGCCCCACATTCCTTAATCTTTTAAGAACCAAGCCGTTTCTATTTCATCAGTCTCTTTCATATCTCATTGAATTAGATAAGGAATAAAGATACTTTTCTTGTTAAGGAGAAGTGTTTATCATATACTAAGCAGTTTAAATGGTTGCATTTATAAAAAAATAAAGCAGCAGTTTGGGCTGAGTCACCTATCATACCCTCCATGTATAGGGATTTAAGGTTTAAAATGGCAGGTACATGAAATTAGGAGGAAATACCAAGCAATCTGCAGACTTTGGCACTGACACACATAATGTTTTGTTTGAGTTCCAGAAATAGGGTTTGACAATCACTGAACAGAAATTTTAAAAAGTACAAATCTGCAGAAAACAATCATAGGTGTTGGTTCTCAGTTTCTCTCCCCATCTCCCATTCCCACCCACCCCCATTTAGTTTAAATTGTAATAAAAATAGAGATCTTAGCATCAGAATTTAACTCTTCAAGATTTCTCTGCACCATCCAAGACACACTTAAGGTTTGAAGCACCAAATCCACAAGTTTCTCCAACTGAGTTTAAATAAACAAAACAAAACAAAACAAAACATAAAACGAAGACAGAAGGATGCCAAAGTAACTGTTCTTAAATGAAGCGGTAAACACAAAGTTCTCCCCAAAACACAGGATATTAAACGTCTAGTTCAAGTACTGTCAGGCAGCATGTAGATCTGTCTCAGACAGGCTTCAGGCAACAACTACAAGTATCACTGATTCTAGAGGGCATCATCCATGATACCAAAAGCAGGGCAAGTATCATCTCTGCAACATCAACTTAAAAAAAAAAAAAAGTTGCAACCCCCTTGGATAGGTTGCCACAGAGTCAGTGCTGAGCCTGGGATTGAAGGGAGGGAGTGAACCTCCTCCTCAGTAGGGAAGCTCCACCTTTAGTTTGAACAGTTCTCCTTCCAGAGCTCTCTCTCAGCTAGGTCCTGGCTTCTCAGGATCCATTGCCCTTGCTCAGGAGAGCCCAGCTCCGACTCAGTAACAGGGAAAGAAGAGTCGACCTACCTGTGGAACCAGACCCAAAATGGTCCCCAAAGGCCGCTTAGGCGACCCACTGCAATTGACAAGTCAACTTGTGCACTTAAAGCGTATCAGTTTATGGAAGGCTTGTTTGAAGTCCTCATTGGACATAGTATAGATGATGGGGTTGATGAGGGAGTTGAGATAGCCCAGCCACGTGAAGAAGTCAAAGATGGCCAGGTGGAACCAGCAGGCATCCTTGCAGATAGGCAACACCAGAGAGATGATGAAGAAGGGCAGCCAACATACAATAAATGCTCCCAAAATTATCCCCAGGGTCTTGGTGGCTTTGCGCTCCCTAGCGGCCATGAGTTTCTTCTTCTCCAGCAGGGCGTCGGAGACTCTCACTTTGACTTGGTTCACGTACACTGGAGACCCGGATTCGCTGGGCAACTCGGGAGCCCGCGAATTAATGGAGGTGACCGAGGACGTGGACCCGGGAGAGTCGGTTATCAGCTGGGCTCGGGTCAAGCGCTTGCCGGTTCTGTTGGGCGTCTGTTTCAAAATCCGAGAGCGAGCTTCCACATAGATGCGGCCATAAAGTGCGATAAGGAGCAGGGTGGGGAAGTAGAAAGCGCCCACCGTGGAGTAGACCGTGTAGAGGATGTGGTCGGTGTTCACCACGCAGTCCGACACCTCCTCCTCAGCTTTGGCCTGGCGCCAGAAGAAGGGGGGCAGCGAGATGGAGATGGAGAAGACCCAAACCAGCACTATCATGACCGCCGCCCGTTTGGGAGTCCTTTTGGCTGAGTACTCCACGGCGTCCGTGATGGCCCAGTAGCGGTCCAGGGCGATGACACAGAGGTGCAAGATAGAAGCAGTGCAACAGGTGATGTCCGACGACAGCCATAAGTCGCAAACAACCTGGCCAAGCGTCCAGCGACCGGTGACCGTATACATGGTACTGATGGGCATCACCAGGATGGACACGAGCAGGTCGGTGACCGCCAGGGAAGCGATCAGGTAGTTGGCCGGGGTATGCAGCTTCCGGGTCCGGTACACAGTGGTGATCACGAAGGCGTTGGAGAGGGTGGTGGCCAAGGTGATGAGCGCCAGCAGGATGATCAGCAGCACTTTCCAGGGCAGGGCGATCGAGTCCTGGTAAATGTAGTCTTCAGCGCTACAGTTGTCGGAGGGAGCAGTGGAGAGGTTGGTTTGTGCCAGCCCGGTCACAGAGCCCGCCGGCGGCGGCGCGGCGCACTGGGCGCTCGGCTCCTCCATGGCTCTCTTTGCCCCGGCTCTGGAGCGCAGCACTTGGGCATGGAGCAAAAGAGGGAGAGGGCGGAAGGACAGCGGAGGAGACCGGAGACTTGACCCTCGTTGCTGGTCAGTTCAGTCGGTTCCTCAATAACTCCTCCGCCCAGGTCCCCAGCCGCAACTAGAGGTCAGGGGCGCGGCAGCCGAAGCCTGCCGGCGCGTCTTCTGCACTTCCCGTGCGCCTTGCGCTGCCACCGCATCTCTGGCTGCTCCTCTCCACGCCCCATCTTGGTCCGGGGTTGCTAAGGACTGGCCCACCCAGGCCCGCTCCACTCTTCCTACTACGGAGGCATCTAGTGGAGGAGGGGATGTATTATTTGGGAAGGAGGCTTCGGTCAAGTGGGGTCTCTTACCCCAATTGCTCGGAGCCTAAGCGTCTCCTAGCCAGGGACGTCCTGAATCTGCAGACTCGGCCCGCAGGAGTTTCCTAGCTGTCGAGACCAAAGCTTGCAGGCGAGGGAAGACTGCGGGTCTTGCATTCCCGCCCCCTCCCCAAGCTGGGGCAGTTTCTTGCGGCAGCTGCGGTCACTGGAGCTGGGTGGGGAGAGGTCTGGGAGCCACGCCGCACCGGAGCATTGCCCTCCCTCTCTTTTCACGGGCTGACCACTCCTGCGAGCTGCCCCGCGGAGACGGGGCCGCAGGAGGGGGGAATCAGGGGCTGGGGCTGGGGCTGCTCGCGCCGCGCCAATGCCACCGCCGCCTCGGCCCCACGGGCCCACGGGCACCGCTTGGAGCCATGCCGTTGGGCATGCAGGTCTGGGGGACCTGGTGCGGTTGGTGAGGAAGGGGCAGGTGTGTGGGGAAGCTGGAAGGAGACAGCGTGCGCCAGCCCGAGAGGAGCATGTGAACGGCGGCGCAGACCGGCTCCTTTTATAGAGTCCCTGTCCGGTCCGCCCGAGCCGTGCAACTCGTGCAGCGCGGCGAGTGCGGACGCCCGCTCCCAGTCACCTTCCCTTTTCTCACTCTCCCTCCCTCCTTTCCTCCCGCCCAGTCCCTCCCCCGCCAAGGAAGCAACCGCAGGGTCCTACCGCCCTCTCTTCGCATTTTCTGGACTCTCCCCTGACCCTGGTACCCGAGCCCCTTAGTTCCGGCTGGGAATGGGGAGTGGGGGCTGGAGTGAGGGCGTCAGCCTCTTTCCTTTGCTTTCTTCGGCGCTTGCGGTTGTGCGCCCTCCCAGGCACACTCACGCTCTCAGCGGCGACCACAGGCAGAGTCCCCGCGTCCCTTCTGAAGCTCCCACCTCCCACCGCCCCACCCCAACAAACCACTGCAAGGTGGAGCTAGCCCTAGTTTCTGACCTCTCCACTCAGGAATCTTAGCCAGCCCTGCGGACCACACCCAGTTTAGAAGGAGGCGCCAGTAATATCACCAAAGAAGGAGAAGGCCCATACGTGCATTTGTGCATTTTATCCTTATTGCTTCAATATTTAACTCTGAGTACAATAATTGTTCATATCTGACCTTAGAAATTCATCCTTTTCATTCAGTCCCTCCCCCTTAACTGTGAGTCAACAGGAAAAAATAAAAAACTGTTTGCCAAAAAAAAAAAAAAAAAAGCAAAAGTACCACAAACAGAAGTTAACTGCCTGTGAAAGTAAACCTTCCTCTTGACCATTCCACCCCAGCCCTTACCGCTAGTCAGTTCAGTGCCTTTGGGAAACAGTGCCCAAAGGGCAAGTTCCCTCCTGCAATCCCCATGGAAAGAAAGTCATTAAAATTTAAGAAGAAAAGGGCACTAGGGTCATCACACCATCACATCAGGGTGTTTGCTTCAGCTTCTGCAAATATACATCAAGAAGTCAACCTTAAGAGGCACCAAGCAATCTTACGATCTAGGTCCCAAGACCCAGAGCAGATCCCCTGTGCTCAAAAGTGTCCTCCAATTGATAACCTTTACAGAAACAAATATAAAGCACAGGATAGAAGCACAAGTCTGGGAAAGTTCCAAGAACAGCACCAGGAAACAACAGGGGCCCTAACTGCTGAGGTGATACCCACAAGGAATCCCCAGAACCTAGCTCAAGAATGCATCCAATGAAAATTGCATTATAATTAAAATCTCAGGTTAAGCGGAAGTTTATTTTAAAGGGAAGCAGTCTCAGAGCTACAGATGATCTGGCCTATCAATTCAGGTTTAGAGGAAGAAGAATTGAGATCCTTTGAAAGAAGATCTTTTTATCCAAGGTGACACAGCTGGTTAGTATCCCAAACCCACATGCTCTTAATCCCTGGCAAGCACGCAGACAAAATAATTAACAACAACAACAACAATAAAGGACCTACTCTGTGCTGGGCATTCTTTTCCAGGTACCGGGGTTGGAGGCGAGCAGGGCAGACCAAGACCTAGTTTTCAAGCTGTTTATATTTTAGAAAATGCAGACAAACAATAACCATACAAACAAGTAAATAATCAAGGTAACTCCGCATATTGTTAAATGTTACGAAGAAAATAAAACACATTAATGCATTGAGAGTGAGCGGTGTTCCTTTAACTAAGGTGGCAGCACTCCAAAAACGTCTTGGTCAGGTCTCAGCTGCAGCACCCACGCTCGGGATGAAGGCACACCCTTCTCTTTCCCCAGGGCCCAGCACTTTTTTCAGCAACTGGAAGGCTCATTAGTACCACGTTGTAAGGGTCCTCTCCTATCCTCCAACCCACCCATCCACTTCAGGGTCCAGTCTGGACTTCATTGTTTTGCAAACTGCAGCGCTCATCTAGAGACCCGGGAAGGAAGCGGAGCAGGCGAATTTAAACCGCTAGGTGGGGGGCGTTGGTCAGAATGGAGCAAGTGTATTGCTGGGGGTGTAAAGGATGCCAAGAAACTATTTTCCTAAGATTTTAGCGGAACTGGGCATGATTAGAAGGAACGCTTGAAGGGATGAGAGGCGAGGGAAGGCGGAATGTTACCCACTGCAAGAGGTCTTTCCTCTTTTTGTTTCTGCTTCTAAAACAAACGAAAGAGAAAACTTGGCTCTAACGCTGTGAAGACTTGTGGTTTCTCCAGCCGGGCTTTCGCTGCTTCGCCGAGCCCCGGGCCCTTGGCGCAATCCTCCTCCACGCAGCGGAGTTTGTTTGATCCCTCCTCCTTCCTGTGTAAAGAACTGCGGAAACACCCCCAGCCGTCCCACCCGCGTATGACAGAGTGTTTTGGCAGAGTTCAGCGCGGAACCAATTTTCACTAACCTCCTCCTGCATTTCACTCCTCGCGCTTTAAAACATGTAAAATTGTAGTGTTTGCACACGTGAGCGCGAGTGGGTGAAACAGCCAGCGAACAGGGCACCTTGCAAGTTGCCGCTGCCCGCGGAGGGGCGGCCCTGGGCGGGGTCCGCGCATCCTCTCGGGTCCCCAGCAGCCCTGGGAGGAGCCTCCCCTCAGGGTCCAGGAATTCAGCAGTCACATGCGCATCACTGGGGGCAAGCAGGGAAGAAGAGGAGAAGGTCGGGGTACCGCAGCGCACCAGAAGTTAGTTGGACCGAAATAAGTTCCTGCTTGACCGTGGGCTCTAAAAACTGGATTAATGCGCTGCTCTTTTCAGCTCCACACAGACTTAAACAGTCGCGGATGGGGCGGGGAAGGAATTACAGTGAAACCTGTGATTCCACAGGAAAGAGCTGCAGAGGGGATAGTAAAGAACCTTCTTCCAGAGACCTTCCCTAGGCTAGAAAGATACTGGGCGGCTGCGCAGCGATATACGAAGCTCAGGTTACGAAGTTTAAACCAGGCTTGCTAGACTGATGATGATGATGATGATAGTAACATAGATAGATGCCTCCTTCACCAGCAGGCAACCACCACAGACTCTCCAAAGAACTTGCTGCAACTTAGCCTAGCCAGCCACTAGTCAGCTTTCTTGCACGCAGCATCTGTAGGAGCTTCCCTGCATCTCTCAGGAAGGGGCTGTTAAGAGGGATACAGACACAAGAAAGTACTTGTGATTTTTTTTTTTCAGGTATTTAGGTACCAGTCAGGGATTGAACCCCAGATCTCATACGTGGGAAACCAGCACTTTACCACTGAGTCACATCCGCTTCCCTGAGTTGGCTCCCTGGAGTTGGTTCCCTCCAGTTGGTGTACTTGTTGTTTGTTTATTTTTTGTTTTTAGGAGGCACCATTAACCGGAACCAGGACCTCCCACGTGGGAAGGAGGGGCTCAACTGCTTGAGCCATATCTGCTCCCTTGTGCTTATTTTTAATCTTTTTTTTTGCTAAAATCAAAAAGCTAGAACACTCCAGCTACAGCCACTTTCTCCTTTGATAGAAGAAAATGCAACCCCATGCCCACTATACCAATTTGAAAAATCCACGAGCAGTTCCTAACCACAAAATGTGGAGACTTGGCAAGCCACTTGTCACAAAGTCCTAATTCCTCAATTGAAACCTACTGTTACTGTTTTTTAAATTCTTACCCAAGAAATGGGCAGCAGGAGACTGCTACCTCTGTACAACATCCTTTTGTGTAGTGATAGCTCCTTTTCTACCTTTCTAATGTCTCCAGTAACTCTATATCTTTAAATGTTTGTTGTTAGTAATGGAAATACAATGTCCATCCAGTGCCTTGGTTCTTTCCATCCTTGGTGTCTCCCTTGATGAGACTCTGAAAATATTCAGATAAATGAACACATGCATGTATGCATACATATACATAGGATTTCTGCATAAAAATTCTGGGGTTTCTAGGCCATGGCCTAGATCCCCCTCCATATTCATGGACTCCACTTTGGGCCTTTGACCTGGTATCTATAACAAGGTACTTATGTGTTATGTGCTTGATTTGGGATCTCTAAGTCTTGCCAAAGAATAAAACTAGGTGTTTTGCTCTCCAAGTGCTAGGCTGGTATAATTTAATCTTTGAGAATTAGTAAATATGCTATTGTATGAGAAAAAAGGCAAACAAAAATTAGAGCAAATATATATAATTTAGAAAACTTTTCAAATGCCTGTCTCTGAAGCAATAACCACTTTGCTGCTTTGAACAGATACTGCAAAAGGTAGAATACCACGGACTCAAGGCTAGCTCAGTGCCAATTAGAAGAGCTAGTTGCTTTATATCCTGACTCTAAACCTAGGCTTCCAAGAAAATGTTTAATTTAAAGCTAAGGTTAAGTACTACAAGCCGACTTTGCATGGGAGAGGGGTGGATGAGGAGGCTGAATTCCTCTTCTTAGTGGGATTTGGCAATAATGAGAAAGAACTCTGGTGGGCAAAGCAATGCCAATTATTCTACCAAACTTAGAAACAACTTTCTGCTTTAAGGTGGCATATCATCAGGCAGCTCTGTTCAGGTGAAGCTTTTTCTGAAAATCCAAATTAAAGAACTTATTAGTGAAATTGTATATTAGCCTAAGGAAAGAAACAACAGAAGTAAGATTTTGCTCCATGTGCCTTATTTCCAAAATCAAGAAAAACTGCATCACTATTAGCTCTGGTCTTCCAGACGAAACAAGTGAAGCTCAGTTTTATTGTTTCTTCACCTATAATTAACGAATAGTCATTATTGAGCACTGTGTACTAAGCCATATACTAAGTGTCTCACATACATTCTCTCATTTAGTTCTTACAACACTGAGAGTTATGATTATCATCCTCATTTTCTGAATGAGGAAATTGAGGCTTAGAGAATGTAAGTAACTTTGCCAATATCAGAAAGCTGGTAAGAGATAGAACCACTTTTCAAATCCGAGTCGAATGTCAAGGTCCAATTCTTTACCAATAGGCTACCATGAATTAGCTACACGGCTCATCATTTAGTGCCTATTTTGATTTAACCATCTACGCCTGACTTTATTTCCTTTTACCTGTGAGGAAACATTATATCAAAGCAATTGAAATCTCCAACATAAACTTCTTTGAGGGGCCGTTAAATGTTTGTTTTTTGGGTTTGTTTGTTTGGTTTTTTTTGGTGGGAGGACAGTAAAAATCTGGTAGAAAATTGAGGACTATGATTGGTTTTAGCCAGCTAATCATTTCAAATGCAGAGCTAATAGGGGATCCCATATTACACATTCTGAACTCTACAATCCAAATGGAAATCAGGTTAAACCCTTAACCGAAAAATATCCTGGCTCCTCTTCCTGATGTCATTCAATTACCTTCAGAGGGTGCTTTTTTTCTCTTTCTCTCATCTTCCAAATTTCTCTTTTTACTCTTTCTTCTCTTTCTTTGTCTCTTCATCTTTAACCCTTCCTCCAGCTACTGCAGCACATATGCACATATCTGCACCTGGAAAAAATTAATTTTCTTACTCATTAAAGCTTTCCTTTTTAAATGTATGAATGGAATGTGTTAAATACAGTGACATTCCTTGTTTTCCATTGTTAACCAGGTTAGTTTGATTATAGGTTTAAACACACACAGCCTAGAAAAACTGAATCGAGTTTCTTTTTTTCCCTGTGTGTTGAATTTGACTTTTACGCCCCTAAGGGGTAACTCACCAAAGAAAAAGAAGCCTATTACTGGTGAGAAGATTATTCAAATAAAGTTCTTTAAAGATCATCTTACCAACCAAAAATAAGCATTTTTTTTTTGGCAAGCTCATCTATTAAAAACAATGCCAAAACCAGGAATAGAAACAAAAAATAAATCTAAAGGCCAAGATACTAAAACATGCACTTTATGCACGAAAGAGCTCCTCATATCTTCATTCAGATCTTCTTACCTTATATATAGTTCTAACATGTTTGGCTATGAGATTTCTAAGGTCCCTCAAGATTAGAAGCATTACATTAGAAATGGATAAGAAATTATGTCAAGGAAGTACATTGAGTTCAGCAATATGCCACAGATGCCATAATTAAAGCAAAATAGGCCAGGAAATCCAGGGCAAATTTTTGAAAGTTTTAAAAAGAATGAAAATAATGCAACATTATTATTTGTGTTAAGACATTTAACTGTTTATAGTATGGCATTAAGATTTTTATTGCAAGCGACGGAAAACTGATTTAATTATACAGAAGATCCAGAGAAAATTTGTATAAAGGAGAGTGGGGAGCCCACAAAATAAAAAAAAGGAATTGAACAAGCAGGCTTTGCATAAAGTAGATATGCAACTGAGCCTTAGGACTATCCAGCACTCTGGGACACCATCTCCTACTCTTTTTTTCTGTTGGTTGTTATCTGCATGTTGGCCTCCTTCATCGCTTCACTGCTGACAAATAGTTTCCATGTCATTGAAAACACCCTTTGAGGGAAACGGACTTTGGCCCAGTGGTTAGGGCGTCCGTCTACCATATGGGAGGTCCGCGGCTCAAACCCTGGGCCTCCTTGACCCGTGTGGAGCTGGCCCTTGTGCAGTGCTGATGTGCACAAGGAGTGCCCTGCCACGCAGGGGTGTCCCTGTGTAGGGGAGCCCCACTCGCAAGGAGTGCGCCCCGTAAGGAGAGCCGCCCAGCACGAAAGAAAGTGCAGCCTGCCCAGGAATGGCACTGCACGCACGGAGAGCTGAAGCAGCAAGATGACGTAACAGATAAGAGACACAGATTCCTGTGCCACTGACAACAACAGAAGCGGACAAAGAAACAAGACGCAGCAAATAGACACCAAGAACAGACAACCAGGGGAGGGGGGGAAATTAAATAAGTAAATAAATCTTTAAAAAAAAAAACACCCTTTGAAGTTTATATTTTATAGCTTCCATTTTACTTCGGAAACTAATCTGAATCCTCAGTTGCAAATTCAGAAATTCTGAGAAATGGATTCTGCTTCTGAGTAAAATGTAGGAGGCTGCTACAGATCAACATTCCCAAAGTAATAACTGGAAAAGCTGTAAATTCCCCCCAAAAAATCTTATTTTAAAAAGTTTGAAAAACCATGGAAGCAATAAATACCAAATGAACTAAAACTCAGGAGAAAGAAAAGTACTTCCTAAGTGAGCTCACGATTGATGCCCATTTTATTTCCTTAAGCCATTTGCCAATTCTGAGTACAGATTCTGGATCAGACTTCGCCCAGAGGAACTTTACTGGGGCAAAGTGAAATCAGCACAATTTTCTATGGTTACTGGGGCCATTGTGACAGTTTAGAATCTAGAAGTACCCCCAGTATATGGCCAGTTTTCACATGGACATTTAATATGTGGTACAGCAAAACAAGAGACTAAGGGAATGGAAAATGCTAATAACCAAATTGAAATCTCCCATACTTCTACACCGATTAGAAGAAAAAGTCCCTCTGGAGAGAAGACCTTGCATTAAAGAAATGATTGGTCTTCCCCTCAAGCCATCTGCCTATATATATTTTTAATTTTTCTTGTGGTAAAATTCATATAACACAAAATCTCCCACTTTAACCATTTTGAAGTGTACAATTCAGTGGTATTAATTACATTCAAAATGTGCTATCATCACCACCACACAAGGACAAAATTTTTTCATCACCCCAAACAGAAACTGTATCCAACGAACCAAAAGTCCACATTCCCCTCTCCCACCATGCCTCGTAACCTCTAATCAACTTCTATCTCTATGAATTTGCTTATTCTAGATATTTTGTATAAGTGGAATCATAAAATATTTGTCCTTTTGTGTTTGGCTTATTTCACTCAGGACAGTATTTTCAATGTTCATCATGTTGAAGCATGTATCAGAACCTCATTCCTTTTTTAAAGCTGGAAAATATTCCATTTTATGTGTATGCCATATTTTATTTATCCATTCATCTGTTGATGGACAGTCACTTTGGTTATTTCCACCATAAGGCTATTAAAAATAATGCTGCTATGAATACTGATATACAGTAACTGTTCAGGTCCCTGATTTAAATTATTTTGTGTATATACTTAGAAGTAGAATTACCATATAATATGGGACTGTTTAACTTTTAGGAACTACCAAACTGTTTTCCACAGCAGCTGTGCCATTTTACATTCCTGTCAACAATGTGAAAGGTTCCAATTTCTCCACATCCTTACCAACACTCGGAATTTTCCATTTTTAAAATAATAACCATCCTTGTGGTTAAAAGTAGTATCTTATTGTGGTTTTGATTTGTATATTCCTGATGACTAATGACATTGAGCATGTGCTTACTGGCCATTTGTATATCTTTTTTGGGGAAGTGTCTGTTCAAGTCCCATTCCCATTTTTAAATTGAACTGTCCTTTTTTCTTATTGAATTAAAGGAGTTCTTTATATATTCTGGATATTAAACTCTTATCATTTATATGATTTGCAACTCTTTTTTCTGATTCTGTAGGTTACCTTTTCACTTTCTTCATAATGTCCTTTGATGCACAAGAGGTTTTACTTTTCATAAAGTCTGATTTATCTATTTTGTTATTGTGGTCATTCATGCTTTTGGTGTCTTATCTAGGAAATCATTGCCAAATCCAATCCTTCATGTTTTCTACAAAACCATTTATCATTCATGCTCTTATATTTAGGTTGTTATTCCTGATCCATTGTTAGTTCATTTGTCACATAACTTATTATATGATCTTCCCAGCTACTATGACAAAGATACACAATGGGTTGGCTTAATAGAAATTTATTGGCTTCAGTTTCAGAGGCTAGAATACTTGCTTACTTCCAGGGTGATACTGTTTGTTCTGGCTGGCCAGCAATCCTTGGGTTCCTTGGCTTTCCCATGACAGAGCTATGCCCTCTCCTTCTCATGGCTTTGATCAATAAGGCCTCCAGGAATAAGGTTAAGACCAATCCTGATTCAAATAGCCAAACCTGAACTAAAAATATCTTCAAGACAGCCTATTTACAATAAACTCACACCCACAGTGCTGGATTAAGATTAAGAACATGTTTTTCTCTGGGATATATAATTCAACCTATCACACCTGTGGGCATCCAGTTTTCCAAGAAACATTTGTTGAAAGGACTACTCTTTCCCCAGTGAATGTACCCTTGGTGTACGTCCTTCCTTAATGAAATTCAATTGACCATAAACGTCTGGATTTATTTCTGTACTTTGGATTCTACACTATTGTTCTACATGTCGGCCCTTATGCAATATCACATTATTGATTATTGTGACTTGGGAACAAGTCTTTAAATTAGAATTGTGACACCTCCAACTCAGTTGTTTTTCAAGATGCTGTAACTACTTGGGGCTCATTGTATGCTACACGAATTTGAGGACTGACTTCCATTTCTACAAAAAAAGCCTGATGAGATTTTGACAGGGATTGCTTTGAATCTCTAGCTCATTTGGTTAGTAATTACATCCGAACAATATTGTCTTCCAATCCACAAACACAGGATGTTTTGCCATTTATTTAGGTCATCTATAGCAAAGACTATTTTTTATTATATATGACCAATGAAGTTTCTATCCCTTTAGCTTTATTCAGCTGGTGTTTTGACAGGGATTTCTTTGAATGCTAGGAGGTTTTTTAAAAACCAAAGTCACAAAAACAAATAAAAAGCCAGAAACAGTAGAACTTCTCCCAGTCTTTGTAGTTTGATTATGCTGGGGTTCTCCTTCAATGCTTAGCCCAAATTGTTCGGAATGTATGAATGAGACATATGCTTATGGTCATCTCAGTTCTTTTCTGGCATACACCTTGCCCTAGCCATGTATGTGGTTTTCAAAAATTCCCCAATATATACATGAAGGTTCCCATGTCCTAATTTCCTTAGAAAATGCTTTCCCCAGCCTTTCTTTCTGGATTCCAGGCACTTTGTTGTAAGCCACCCCCAGCTGGTTGCAATTTGATTGCTCCCTCACAGTGATTTTGTGGGAATGCCTGCTGCTTCTCTGCCCCAAATCAGTTCCAGGTTAGCAAACAGAGATAAACGATCTGATGGTAAAGTTCATGTGCCACCTCAGCTAGATTATGGTGTTCCAGTTGCTTGGTCAAGAAAGTACTGGCCTGATTTTTACTGTGAGGTTATTTCCTGGATTTAAATCATCAGTCAAATGATTACATCTATGGCAATCAAAAAAGGAGACTGCCTTCAGCAGGAGAAGTCTCAACCAATTGGAAAGGAAGAACTAATGATTTCAGCAGTCAGAAGGAAGAATTTCCATCCCTATTTCAGCCTGCTAGCTTCTCCCGGGGAATTCATCGAAAATTTCATCAGAGTTCTCAGCTCATGGCCTGCCCTGTGGAATTCGGACTTGGCAATCTGCATAGTCATATGAGCCAATTCCTATAATAAATATCATAATATTTGCATTGTTGGTTCTGTTTCCCTGGAGAGCCCTGACTAATAAAAACACCTTGGGTGAATTCTTCCAGTAGTCAATAAATGGGTTGAAACAGATATACCAAGAAACTAAATTTCTGAATAAGGTGTGCTCTGTTCCTCCATAACAAGGGACCAGAGACCTTCACTGGGAATGCAGGCCACCATCTGTCCCATAGACTGTAGCCAAGCCAGGAAGGGTAAGGGTTTAGGGCATGTTAAAATGCCACACAGATTTCCTACCAATTTTAGGTTGCCGTTTTCTTAACTCAGCATTTGGTTGGTTGCTGTAAACTGTCAGCTGTTTTTCAGAGTTGGAAAAAGTTAGTTCTGGCAGTTTCTGCTTGTTTTTCAAATGTTTGGTGGGGGGGGGGGGATGTGGGATCATTTGAAGGTTCTTACCCCAGCATCTGGCTCAGTGCTCCCCATTTACAAGATTTTGAAATCAGTGGTGCAGTAGACTAAAGAGTAAAGCTCAAGTGTTTGAAAGCAGAACAGAATCATATGCAGTATTTCAGTGCTGAGGAAACAGAGACCTTTCAGGCTCTTGAGCAAAAGTCCAGAATGGACAGACCAAAAGAATAGGATGAGTGGTAGATGGACTGAGTCTAACTGCAAATCAGCCTTGACTCAGCACAATCTCTGACATGTTGATATAATCAGCTTTTTACGCATTCTGCTGAACAGAGGAAAGGGTAAATACTCTCTGCAAAAATTATCATCTGCAATCTCTATGGTCCTTCATACTAAATGTCTGATTATAATTTTAAAAAATTCATAACACCAATAAAATATAACCAATAATCAAGAGGAAAACTAAACCATAGAAGTAGACCCACTAGCTATTATAATTAGCAGATTAGTACTTTAAAATAACTATTATTAATATGCTAGAGAAAATAAAGGAAAATGGGCAAAATAGATGAAAAGATAGAGAATATCAGCCATGAACTGGAACCTTTCAGAGAAAAAACTGAAGTCAAATAGGCAGTCTAGAAATCAGATATCAGATATCTGATATTAAGAACTCACTGGATGGGTATAATACTAGCACACTGGACGAAACAGAAGATAGGATTAGTGACCTCACAGAGAAGTCAAGAGAAGATGTTACAGAAGTACAGAGAAGAAAAGTGGAACGTGGAAAGAAAAAGAAGAGAATGTCAGGGTCTGGGAATGAATCAAATTATCAAATATACATGTACAGTAGGAGAAGAGAAAAAGCATGGGAAGGAAAAAGAACTTCAAGAGATTATCTCCAAGGATTTTCAGAGATAGTCATTCAAACATAGACAGCACTGCAGAAGTGCAAAGAACTCCATGCAGAATAAATACAAAGAAAGCCACAGCTGAACACACAGTGATCAAACTGGTAAAAACCAATGACAAAGAAAAAAATTCATAAATTGTGGAAGAAAAATACACATTGTTTTCAAAGAAGTACCAATAAGAGTAAGGGTTTACTTTTTACCAGAATCTATGAAAGCCAGGAGATTATGTAATAATACCTCATAATACCTGAAATTTTTTTAACTCTTGCCAACCTAGAATATTGTATCTAGAGTTAATATCTCCAAAAATGGAGCTGAAATACATAAAGGTATTTTCAGACAAACAAAAGATGAGAGAATTTGTTGATAATTAACCAGGACTACAGAAAATGATAAAGGAAGTTCTTCAGGTTGAGTGAACATGATACAATATGGAAGGATAAATTGGAAGGAATGAAGAACAAGGAAGACTATAAATACATGAGGAAATATAAAAGAATATGAACTTTTGAAACAACAGTAAAAATAAGGTCTTGTGGGGTATTCATCATATGTAAAGGCCAAATAATGGAAAGGGCTGCCACCAAAAGGAAGGAGGATAAACAAAAGGAATTATGGTAAATTCCTGCATTGTCCAAGAAGACCTTTATTTCAGCTATATCCTAAAAAGTCAAGGATAAATACTGTAAAATCTTGAAGGTAAAATTAAAAAAAAATACTACAAATAGTAAATGGAATACAAATAGTTGATTAATATATTTTTAAAAGGCAGAAAAGGAAGAATAAATGAACAACAAAAGAGAGGGTAAAAAGAAAGCAAACAACATGATAGTACACTTAAACCCAACTCTATAAGTAATTTTTAAAAATGTAAATACAAGTAAAATATAAAGATTCTCAGATTAGATTAAACAAAGAAATATGATCTAACTATATGCACATACTTTAAAATAAAAAAAAAACCCCACAAATTTGGAAGCTAAATCTAAATGCTGGGGAAGTGATATCATATAAACAGTAAACCTAAGAAAGGTGGTATGACTAATATTAGAAAAAGTAGATTTGAATGCAAGAAGTATTACTAGAGATGAAGAGGAACTTTGATATGACAGATAGGCATAAGAATACCAAAGGCTCAAAATATATGAAGCAGGGGAAGCCAATGTGTTGATGTGGCTCAGTGGTTGAGTGCCTGCTTCCTACATATGAAGTCCTGGGTTAAAATCCTGGCCTCAGAACCTCAAGTATATATATATATATATACACACACATGTATATATATATATGAACATATATGAAGCAAAATCTGATAGGACTATAAGAAGCATTAAACAAAGCTGCAATTGAATTTGGAGATTTTAATACACCTTTTTAAGGAGCTGCTAAAATGATAAAATAAGAAAACAAAAATGCTGGTGAGGATATGAATGATGTGAACAACATACTTAACCAATTTGAACTAAGTGACTTAGAAAACATATTCTCTCCAAATGCTGCAAAATGTATATTCTCCTAAAGGCCGTATGGAACACTTATAAATATAAACCATATGCTAGACATGCTGGACGCAAAACAAGCCTCAAATGATCTAAATACATCCTTTACCAAAGAAGACGAGTAGCTGACAAATAATATATGAAATGATGCTAAATGTCATTAAACCTTAAGGAAATGTAAATCAAACCACAAGGAGACACCTCTACACATCTACTACATTTCTTTAAAAAATACTGACAATACCAAGTGCTGACAAAGATGCAAAGCAAATGGAACTCTTTCTTGTTGGTGGGAATGAATGCAAAATGGCAAAGCCATTTTGGAAAAGTTTGGCAGTTTCTTATAAAATAAAATCTACACCTATCATGTGCAACAATTCCTCTCCAAAATATCTATCTAAGAGAAATAAAACTTACTTTCATGCAAAATTCTGCACATGAATGTTTATAGTATCTCTATTCATAATTGTCAATATTTGGAAAACTATAGATGTCTTTCAATCAATGAATAAACAAACTGCAGTCCATCTATACAATGGAATGCTATTCAGCAATAAAAAGGAATGAACTCATGATCCATTCAACAACATGGATGAATCTTAAATGCACTGACCCCAGAGAATACATATTGAATAATTCCATTTTATATGACACTCTTGAAAAAGAAAGACTATGGGGAGGAAAATAGATCAGTAGTTGCCAGTGGTTGGGAGTAATTGTCTATGAAGCAGTGGCACAGGAGATCTTTTGGGGGTGACTGAACTGCTTTCTGTGAAACTGTTGTGATGAACTCATGAATCGACACATTTGTAAAAACCCAGAGAACTGTATACAGAAAGCGTGCATTTTAATATATGCAAATTTAAAACAATCAACCAGAATGTGAGGGAAATAATGGAAGGCAGACAGAATGTGACAAAGGAATCCAGCTGTATTACAGATGAATTAGATAACCACACTGAAGTTGATGGGGCAGAAAGTTGCTGATCTACATAATTTGGAAAGCAGTGTTTGACTTACTATTGTTAGGTTACAGACAAAAAGAACCATATACAAACATGAACTCCAGTTGGCAAATTTGTTTTTCACAGGGTAATGGGTTAGGAATTTTGAAACTACTTTATTCATATACTAGGGCTGACCAAATAAGTAAATATATTGTAGATAATAAGAACCAGATTTCTCACTGGCAGAGAAAACAAGTTACAAACGAAAAAGAAGGGAAACTAGAACAAACCCTGTGGCCCTGAATCAATATGGACTCATGGTTTTCTTTCATATATATGTAATATATGCATTTTGTCTGATTATATATATATATATATCTTGATAAATAGATACAGAAATTAATATAGACACATATAGGCATGAGTTCTTGTTATACATAACTATACTGCTTAGTTCTGTCCCCTGAAAGAGACCAGCAGCAGTGATAGCCCAGTACCCATGAGCACAGTTGGCACCAGATTTTAATTTCTAAGAGTGGTCTTCAATAAAAGAATCAGGGCTTCTTGGAAAACTAGCTGATTTTAGGACTAGGAAAATTCAAGAGAAGCCTGGTGCTTCTTGTGGTACCAAGAAGTAAGGAAGTGCTTAAAAGGGTGGGGGGAGAAGGGGAAGGAAGGGAAAGAAGAGGAGGGGAGGGCAGGGGAGGGAAAGAAAAAGTAAAGAAAGCAAAGATGGGTATATTGAAAGTGTACAGGAGCCAATCTGAAAGAACTCTTAATGGCTGAAGTTGGAACAAATTGAACAACAAAATAAATAATAATATTTTTGGAAAATAATGCAAATTAGCAATATCCATGAATCCATACTAATACAACAAATTAGTGGATAAATAAAATAAATGGGGGGAAGTAATAACTCTTTCTTACAGGAAAAATTACAATTAATAAATGTAGAAGGAATGATAGAAAGAGAAAAGCACCACTAGACCACCATAATAATCATTGCATTGCTCAAGCTAGGTTTACTAATGAATGCTAAAATTAGTGGGTGAAAAGTTAAATACAGAATATTTACAGACTATCAAAGTACCTCCCTTAAAATAATTAGTATTTACAAAGAGAGAAATAGTTTACAGTGGAGAGGCCTGGCAGACACCACCTTAGTCAAGTGTTGAAGGGAATCAAGAGCTAGCATGTAGTTCCCATAAAATGTCATGAAAAGGGTATTTTGTCTCTGTAGTGTTCTCCCCAGATTCCATAACCACAGTCTAATCATAGGAAAGCATCAGACAAACACAACTTGAGGTGGCATTTCACAAAATACTTGAACAGTACTCTTCAAAAATTTAAGGCAATGAATAAGGAAATTGAGGAACTATCATAAGACAGAGGAGACCAAGGAGACATGCCATATAAATGCAATGCAGGGTCCTGGATTGAATTCTGACAAAGGATAAAGGACATTATGTAAAAGCAGGTGACAGTCAAAGAAGTTCTATACTGTAGTCAATAGTATTGGGCCAACGTTAATTTCTTAGTTTTGATAAATGTTCCATAGTTATGTTAAGATGTTAACGTTAAGGGGAAACTGGGTGAAAGGTATATAGGAACTCTCTGTACTACTTTTGTAACTCTTCTATAATTCTAAAATTATTTCAAAAATCCTTTCTAAAGTGTTTATGAGTGAGCTGAAGGATTTAGAATGATAAGGCAGGAGTGACCATGAGGCATCTTAATGAATTCATTTCATATAGGTATGATTTTTGAACCATGTGAATGTGTTAACCATCATTTAGAAATAAATTGAATATTTAAAAATACAAATAAAAGGAGTTCTAGGAATTTATTCTTTAGTTACTCTGCAAATTATGCCAAAAGATTTATGTATACGGATGTTCATGTGGCATAAGATGCAATAAAATGCCCTATTAGAAGGGAGTAATCGATATATATCCTGACGAAAATAAAAGGATTTAAGGAGAGATGGTGACAAAAAGTATTCAAGCATTGGGATCTCATATTATGATATTACAACATCAAAATTAAGTTTCTCTTGCTATTGTATGTGAAGCACAAAAGGATGTCAGCACCAGCTATGGCAATAATTTACAGATAATGCAAGGGCCTTGCCACATCTCCTAGAAAACATTCGATGACTGTGTCGGTGCTGGCTTTCCCTGCCTCTCTCAACAGAGCTCAAAAGCCTGTTCCATTGGAAAGGAAAGAAGCATAGTTTATGACGGCTTTTTCCCAGACCGAAATTTACTGTGACCACATGAACTAATGGGCAGGAAAAAACTGATTGGTGGAGTGTGATGGCCATTAAAACCTTAGTAGTTTAGTGGAGGCTTCTCAGAGGAGGTGGCTGGAGTTGAGGGTTGCAGGATGAGTAGGAGTTTGCCAGTCAGAGAAGGAGGAAAAGGCACACCCAGTAGAGGGTACAGCATATAAAAAAGCAGGTGGGATTGTGTATATGACACAAACCCCTTTTACCTCCCCCACCCTACTTGCCACAAGGGGTTGTCCTACCCCAGAACTTCAGCCGCAGGCAAGCACACCTTGTGGGTGCAGACGGCATGTCCAGAGTCCGAGTCTAGGAGGCAGCAGTCACTTTGCTGGCTCTCACAGTGATGGGAACTCTGGGCCTATTGAATCTCCGTTATGCTGGGGACCCAGGGGGTTACCTCTCAGATTTGGGGAAGAGGGGGGTGGGTAGGAGGGAGAGGGGGAAATCCTGGCATTGCCAAAAGTCCCCCAGGATTGAGGAGAAGCCACGTGATGGTCACCCCTGCTTCCCACCTCCACCACAAGCTCCCAGTAGGGCTCAGGGGGGCGGGTAGAGGTAGAAGTTAGCACTTTTCTTTCTGTTTCTCCTTTCCTACACCCCACCTCATCTCCGTGGGTTCCAAAGGGTGTTTTGTGTTGGGGTGCAGGGTACAAATACTCCCAGAACACACTTTCCTAGGGATTTGCGCAGATAGGAACAAAGGGCGAGGAGGAGGGAAGAAAGGACCCATGCCTTCTTTGGAGAAGGGGAAACTGGAATGTGTAGGGAGCGTTTTGGGAGTGGGATGGGGGGAAGAGTGGGAACAGCCCGGGGGGGAGGCGGGGCGGCGCTTAGTGGGGGGAGTAAGCGGCACGGTGGGGGAGGGTACTGGTCATAAGGCCATATTGTCTCACCTCTAGGGCCTCCTGGAAAAAGTGAAGAGGGGCTCTGAAGTCTGTCTGGAGAAGTCCCCAGGCCTCCACCTGGTAATAAATCCCCAGTTAGGCGTGGGTGCTGCGTCCTCTCTTTCCTCCAAACCCAACCCGTGGCTTGTGGCTGGACAGTCTGCGCTGCCTCGACCACCGCTTCTCCACACCTCTGATACAGCACAAGGTCCCAGAACCTTCGGCTCCCCTTAGTTATCCTTCTATACTGTGGTGACAAACCCCAAGAGGGGCGCAGGGCCCTGAGGAGGGCGAAGGCTGTGATCACAGGCGTTGCAAAGGTCAGGCGTGAAGGGCAGCGGGTGATAAAGCTCCTCCCTTACCGTGTGACCCGCCACCCTCAGAGCCCGAACAGGACAGCTTCCAGTCCCCGTCTCCGGAAGAAGGCCAAAACGAGACAGAGCTCTTTCTGCCTCCCCAAGATGGCTCTCCAATCCCCAGGAAGGGAGAGGAGCGCACATGGGACACTGGTTCTAACCTTGGACATGCAGAATCATAGACTGTAGGGGTCCCCACGTGGCTCCAAATGTATTATTTCCAAATAAACATTTAGAAATAAGACTTTTCTTTTAATTACACAGAACTTACATGCTGAAATGGAAAATAAAATAAAATAATAAAACTTTCCATACTTGTTTTCAGAAATCATATTCCCTCGATCAACTGAGAATGTAATTGGGAAGCACAGGGCTTGAGCCTAAAGGTTTACAAGTATTTCAATGTGCAGAATATTTAAATATTTTATTTGTATGTGCCATTGCATGCTAATTGCAACCTACTGTAGAACTAAAGTTCAGATTTTAAAATTTTGACTACATTTGCTAGTGATGCTCAACTGTCAACAGAGAGACTAAGGTGATTTTGCACTTGGCATCTCATCTGTGATAACAGACAGCTGCTTTATGATCTGGCCATCCAGCAGGCAATGATTTTCTTACATCTTATTTTTTCTGCTCATTCTAACTATCTCAATTTACATGAATTTAAAGTTAATTTGCCTCCAAACTCCAAAAAATGAACTAGAGTACATTTACCTATTTTATGCAAATTGCTCCATGTGCTTAGAGAAACTTGATTTTTTAAGAAAAAGCTAAGTCATATTTTCTTTAAAGTCAGGATAGTTTATCATGGTATACAATGATTTGCTCCATGAATTTTCCAAGGCCTGAATTCTAACTCCACTGTCCCCATCAAGTTCTGCTGCAAAACGATGTTCTATTAGCTCTTTATTAAACTTCAGCCGTACTTCCATGAATTTATAAAGGCTGATTTCTGACACAAGGGTTATGGAAACATAAATGCTTCTTTCCCATCAATACTTCACGCACAGTAAACATTATTTGGTTGGAACATATATTCCTTCTAATGTGTTCTTATTCTTAATCTTGAATGAAAAGTTCTAGATTAAAGGGATGCTTTCTCTTATTGGAAAATTTAATTTTCTTTCAGTTTTATACTAAACTTCCTATTTATATTAGACTACGTTTCATCATGACTTAAGTTGCTTTGTGCCCTGATAGAAAGGCCTTTTTTTCCTGGATATTTTCGTTTGGCATTTCTGTTGTTGTGTTTGCCTTTGGTTGTGTATGAGTATGTTAATTTTTTTCCACTGAATAAGGACTTATAGGATTAAGAATTCCTGAATACTATGAGTCCCATGTGCAAACCTGATTGTTTTTTTTTTTTGTAATGACATTTAATTAAACTTATATGAAGCTCAAAGTATAGTTGTTGACTTTACAACAGAATACCTACTGATGTATGTTCATTTCATTTTAAGTATTTGGGGTAGGTAGAGCCATGCGTTATTTTTTGTTGATCTAATTTCAGTGCTTAATGTGGCTCCAGCAGCTCCAGCCTCACATGGCCTCTCAAGGGCTAAGGGATCACTGTACTGTGGTCCACCCATTACCTGCACAGCTCCAAACCTTTCACAGCACACTTTGTGGGAATCTCTGGCCTTGTATCCCCAACTGTTGGTTAATCTTCTACCATTTATGGATGTTAATTGTTTCCATGTTCCCTGTCAAAAATCTCAGGTTCATTCTACTAGACACAGGAAACAGCCTTATCCAGTAAGGGCAGACATCAGTCATGCACTGGAGCAGGGTCTCAGAGGCCCCTTGCTGTATGGTGGAGAAGTCGCTGGAGGTCCTAGAGGCAGGGTGTCTCAGTGGCTACAATTGAAAAGAGGACCCCACTGAGTGGGCTAAGGTGAGAACTACCAACCCATGAAGATGTGTACCATATTTCAGGTAATCTAAGGAGTCATCGATGGTAAAATGAATTATTTTATATACCAAAAAAAAAAAGTTGTCAAATTGTCATAATCCTTTGTCTTTAGAGTTTTTGTTATTCCATTGAAAGAACTCTTTCAGACACATTAAATTATAGATTTTTGTTTTATAACACTTTTATGCATACATAAAAACAAGCAAAATTAGTTGGTTATTGTATTTTCCTAAAATGTCTTTAAGAATCTGTCTTCTGAATCATTTTTTAACACAGAACCATCGATATGCATATTTTTCCACACATTAATTGTCATGAGTCATACAACACTTTTTTAAAAGAGTGCTCCACTATTATCTCTGGTGTTTTTTAACAAGCCAAAATATTCTACCAGGTGCATAAAAGCATGTATGACAAGTGAGAACCACATCACAGCTTCTACCACCAATTATAATATACAACCCTATTTCAAAAAAGTTCAAATGTGAAAAAAAATATTCATTTTAGACTTGAAAAAATACAGTAATTTCAATGTTTAACACTTCCTGTGATTCTACTGGTCTGCTGACTATCAGCCTTGCCTGTATACTCATTATAGCTAGTGTTTGCATGTCCATTTCATGTGAGGATATCAGAATATTGCTTAAATATTAATATTGCATATTCTATGCATAAATATTTGAAATCTATTAGTGGTATTATGCCCATTTCAGATATTTGCCAAAAATTACACTTTCATTTTTATCTGCCAAGAGCCAGAATGGGTGTTACAAATAAAGAGAAATTAGATCTAATTTATGAATTAACTTTTTGAGTCTAATTCTGTTCATCTAACTGGATATAAGTAAACAAAATATCCAAAATAAATTGAAATTGAAATTGAAAAAAATGATATAACAAGAAAAAGAGAACAGTTGTTAAAACTAATAAATAGCACAGAAAGGATGAGAATTTTTTACAAGAAAAGCAGAAAATTTGAGAATTGCTAGATACATCCAAAAAAAATGTGTGAGGATATAAATCTATAAATCTAAAGAGGACAATGGAAGAAATAGTTTCATATAAAGCCAGAGTTCCAAAAAGATATTTTAAATGTGAAAAGAATGCTTGGAAGCCTTAAAATATCAATAATCAAGTTCATTCTAGAATAAATTAGGAAAATGAAATAATGCTATAGAATATTGACTCAGCAGTAGGAAGCACAATATTGAGAATATCATGTGATGGGCAAAAGAAAAAAGAAGAAAGAGGTGAAAGAATAAAAAATAAAGGTGAATGAGGTATGTGGGTATTTTGGAGAAAGAAACCAGAATAAATGCAATAATCAATGATATAAATGAAAAAATGTGGCATTGGAGGAAGTATAACTTCTCTTTTTGAAACTGTTTACAAATTCCATGCCAATGAATGAGAAAAGACCTACATATAAATATAGCTTATCACTTGTGTTTTGTTTCCAGGATAATTTTTTTTTAATCCTATGGGAATTTGTGCAGATTATCTTCAAAAAGGAAAGCATAGCCATTTGAATGGCTTCTTTCATCTGTACTCCATCCACAGAAGATGAAGGAGAAATGTTTGCAGAGTTTTAAGAGAAAAAAGGTTGTAAAACCAGATATCTACACCCAGCCAAATTGCTACTTAAGTGTAAAGGAAACAGAAAGACAATTTAAGATAAGCAAGAAGTTGTGCACTGTCTTAGTTTGCCAAGCTGCAATACCAATTACCAAATATCACAGTGGTTTTAACTTAACCAAAGGAATTTATTGGCTCACAATTTTGAAGCTAGAAGTCCAAAATTAAGATATCAGCAAGGTTTGCTTTCTTCCAGAATCTGTAGTGTTCTGGTGCTGGCTGCTGGCAATCCTGGGGCTTCCCTGGCTTGTATCTCACTCCCACCACATGGTGATGTCCTTTCCTTTCTGACTTTTGTGAGTTTGGGTTCTCTTTATTAGGCTGCCAGTAATATGGATTAAGACCCACCCTGATTGAGTTGGCCACATCTTACCTAAAAGTGACATCTTCAAAAGAACCTATTTACAATGCATTCACAGTCACAGGGATATGGATTAAGATGAAGAACATGTATTTAGGGGGGTGCAAATACTGCCCTCTGGACCCCAAAAGGAAATGTCCTTCCCACATGCAAAATACATTCATCCATTCCAATATCCCCAAGGCCTTGAGTCATTCAGTAACAACTCTAAGTCCAAAGATTCATCAAAATCAGTTATGAGTGTGGTACATCCTGAGACAAAATTCCTTGCTATTTGTGAGCCATTGCAACCTAGAACACAAATTATCTCCTTCCAAATACAATTGTGAGACAGGCATGAAGTAGACATTTACATTCCAGAAGAGAAAATTTGAAAAGAACACAGAAGTCATGGGTCCCAAGCACTTCTGAAACACTGCCAGGCCAACTCCATAAGATTTCAAAGTTGAGAGTCATTTGTGGACCCTTGTATTGTCCTCCAGGACTGCTGGAGTGTCAGCCTAACCCTTTCCTAGCACCTGACAGCAGAGCTCTGCCCGTACTCCTTCTCTGAGCACTGGAGTGATGGCCTGGCTCTGCTTAAAACTAGAGGATAGACCCTGCCTTTTCCAAGTATTGGGGGGTGTCAGCTGAACTATCTCAGAACATTCAGTCAGAAGACCCGCCCTTTTCCTAAGCACCATGTAGAAACCCCACATTGCCCAAAGGCTTGGGGGTGCCCCTTTCCCTTGATCTCTACTACCGTAGTTCTGCCCTTGAAGTTATTTTTAGTAATTTTTCCTTCATATGGTCCTTGTCTCTGTCCCTTTCAGTTCAGGCTGGCATTGCATCTGCTCGTGCAAAATTCTAACACTTTGTCAGTTTTTCAAACAGTTCAAGAGGGTCCAAACCTTCAGACAAAGGGATTTTCCACAGATCCTTTTCGGAAAAGTGCATTTTCAAACCTGACTTCCTCCAAGATGACTGACTGCATCCATCAAAGCTCTAATGAACTGAAAAGTTTAGGATATATGCCAAAATGTTAGCTGTTGATATTTTGGGGGTGGAAGGATTACAGATTATCCCCTCTCTTTTGAATTGTTATCATTTGAATCTATTTGCTTTTATTTTCTAAATTAAAAATAAAACTTTTCAGGAAGCGGCTGTGGCTCAATTAGTTGGGCTCCCGTCTACCATATGGGAGGCCCTGGGTTTGCGTCCCAGGGCCTCCTTGTGAAGGCAGGCTGGCCCGTGCCCCGTGAAGAGTGACGGCCCGTGTGCCGTGGAGAGCTGGCGCAGGAAGATGACATAGCAAAGGGAGACAAGCAGATACAGGAAAAATGCACAGCAAATGGACACAGAGAAGAGACAGCAAAGAATGGAACAAGCCACAAGGGGGGTATAAATAAAAAAATAAATCTTTGAAAAAATAAAAAATAGAACTTTTCGTTTTTGGAAGCTATTTATTAAACACTTGATTGCAATGTACAAATTATATCAATCACAAAGAACTAAACCTCAAAATTCAATATTGTATATGTGTATTATGCACAGGGGAAGCAAATTTACAGTTATTGAAAATGTACTCTACCTCTTAAAAATAAAAGTTTATGCAATGTAAGACCTATATGCAAAAATGTAACAGAAGCTCTTAAGAAAAGATATCTTATGTATAGAGTATGCTGAAGCATCTGATTTATAAACTCTGAATATTTGGAGAAAGTTTCTGAATAACTTGAAATTATAGCAAGCACATGGATTTAACTGAGTAGAATTAAATTGGATATTATCCATCAAACTTGAAAAAGTAACAAGATGACAATATATTTTAGCTGGTATAGGGAAGTTTTAAGCATGCTTTCTTTAACAGATAAATTGCAAAACAGATTGTTTTTAATCTTGTTCAAATTTTATATCTTTAGTGATTTTTGCTGTGCATTTACAGTTTTGTGGTGCCTTTTAAAATCACTGGGTTTCTCTGTAAATTGTAATGATTTTGTCTTTATAAACTTACTTGCTTTTAAATTTTAAAAAAGCTCTATTTCATGAGAGATGCATGTCTCTTACAACATGCAGCCTAGGAAAGGTTTTAAATGAATGGAACAATTTAAACCTCAGAATTTCTCCAAAATTTCGTGTTCAAATTGGCTCCAAATTTGAGGAAAATTTTTTACACTCATAATAAAACCAATATAATACATGAGCTTACTCTAAATTTCTAAGTCTCCAAATACTGTAATTAAGATCATAATATTTTATCTATACTTACATATCATATCACGATAAAATATTTTCTACCTTTTTACTCTTAAACCTAAAAATATAATTCTTATATAAGCCTTTCTCTTAGGGCACACTTAGCATGCTCTTGCCAATTTTACTTTTACATAGAAATCAGTTTAAATATCGACAAAACTTCAACTGTTATTTAATCATTTAATGTTAATATTTATTAACAAAATATATCAGAAATTCTAATACTCTATGACTTTGTGAGTATGGAAGTCATATATTAAAACTTTGGTACCATAGATTTAGAGCAAAGCACAGCACTAGGAAGAAACTCAGTAAATATTTGTACAATTAATCAATAACAGCTATTCTAAAATGGAGCCAGGGGGCATAAAATTTATAATTGCTACTTTGAAGAACTATATAAAGGTGCTTTAAAACTTAACATAAGATACTTCTTAATACTTCTCATGTGTCATTACAAATTCCCTTTGGCATGTAAAATCAGTACATTACTCACTTTTTGGATATTGTTTTTAATGATTTGCATAGTTCAAAAGTCCTTTCATATAGTTCTTTGAAATGTAGTTGGACTTATTTAAATGCATCAGTATACCAATTCTCCAGCTTAGAATAAATGATGCAGCTTGAATTGCTATGTGATAATAGGTATTCATTCTCTTGAAGGGGGAAGGATGCTGAAAAAATATAGGAAAAAAGGAAAGAAATAAAAAATTAAAGAAAAATTAAGATGGTTGGGTAAATTTGACTGAGCTATAGGCTCACTTTGGGGAAGTTATAAGATTATCTAGGTAGATATAGCTCTTTTTTTTTTATTAAATAAATATTCATCCAGGGTCCTTAAACCATGTGCAGTGTTCAGGAGATGTGAAAGACCAGGTCCTAGGCTCAAGAAATTCATGATGTTTCTTCGAAATTTGAGAGAAAAAGTGTATGGCAACCGCCTAACTATAGTATTTAATTTTGTTCATTATATATCAATTTAATCTCTAAGAGATATGACCAATTATAATTATTACTCTCTACTGGGGATAAAACCCCAAATCTACATGAACTGAAAACTTCGAAATGTATTTTGAAGAAAATTTGACAGCTAACTACATCAGCTAGAATCCTAGATTTATCAAGCCACAAGTCAAGACTGGGGGGAAAAAACTGTGAAAACCAAGTCTTTCCTCCTACTTCAAATCAAAGTTAGCCTATAATTGCATCCATTAAAAAATGAAAGAGTAGTTTTGAGTAAATAGGTAAGAATTGTTTATTTCTGGGTTCTATTAAGAATGAGCAACTTTTAAAATTTCAACATAAAACACAAGAAAATATTTCTCTCTAGTACATGAAGGCGTCTAAACCAATATAAAGAGTTTTGTCTTGTTTTTTTAAAAATAAATTTAAAAAACAACATGTGCATAAGTGTTTTATGCTTCCTCTTTAGAAGATATTTTTTCTATCCAAGTTGTTAAGGTAGGAATCACCTTTAAAAAATTATTGGTTATTTATTTCTACACTAGAAGAAGGTTCTTGGCTTGGTGTCACATATGTCCTTTAAAATGGCAGTATTTTAGTCTTTTACATCAGACATAACTTGTCACTTTGTATTAGAAAAGTTTTCAATTTCAGGAAGCAAAAAAGATTGACTCTCAGCAAAATTGAATAGCTCACCTTTTGGCCAACAGACATTGCTCTAGTAACATTATTTATTCTTTTTTTTTTTTTCTTATTCGTTTAGACATTTAATAATGGAAAACACAGAACATTTATAGATACCACCTCATAGCATAATAGTAATATGGAGGCCCACTTAATATTTTTACATCACACAACAGACAACTGAACACAGAAGGGTGATATAACTTTCCCTGGCTCACATCATTTATTCTTAACTTAATTTCCAATAATTCTAGCTATCTGCCATGGTTAGAAATTAAATAACTGCTAGTAAACGCTGTAACGAATAAAACCATATTGTCATTAGAAACAAAATCCCCCTCCAGTAGTAGTCTTTTGATTTTAAGAAGAATCCTGACCAGGAACTATGAATTCTTATTTGTACCTGTGTTGCATTTAATAATGCTCACTAGAAGGGTTTTAGAATATTTAAATTCTGTCTTTTAAAAAAATGTACAAAAGATCATCTGACCAAAATTAAAAAACATTTGATGTTTTATAAATTCTTATGAAAAAAAGTAGCATTTGGTTAAAAAGAAATAGATTAAATGTAAAGAATTGAAAATAATGGCAAAATTTCAAAAGTTTGCTGGCTATGTTATTTCTTTGATGGAAATTTATAGTTCTGGTTCATTATATATACCAAGAACAATATACAAATATTTTCTTTGGACTAATGACTTTCACTTTTATTTATTTATTTGTTGCTTATTTTTAGAAATATGTTTACTCATGATCTCTGGGAAGAAAAATTCTTCCAGTTTTTCTAAGTTTCCATGAAACTTCTCTATTTATATCCTGATTATTCCTACCTTTCCCTTTGTGTTGACCATGATGCACATTGCACTGCCCTCTTTTTAAGAATCTTTAAAGAAATTTTAAAAATGTTTATAATTAAAGTGTTTAACATTTTCCCTCTCATCTTTTTGATAATGGTTTTAAAGACTGTCCTTGATCTTGTCTTCTCAAAATATTGACTGTATAAAATTGTTAAATAATTTTATGTAAATAGCTTTAGTTCTACTCTCTGTGGCTTTGATTTTTAAAACTATTGACTATGCAAATTAAGGTAAAGTACTTCAGAATTCATATGAGTTTTTACAACAAAAATTTGAATAAGAATTGAACACTGCGAAGCAATCAGGTTTTCAAGAAACTTTTACATGTTGTAAATTGTTTTAAGTCTACTAGGCTGCCAGAATGCAACAAACCAAAAATGGGTTGGCTTTTACAATGGGGATACATTGGCATACAAGCTTACAGTTCTGAGGCCATTAAAATGTCCCAGTCGAGGCATCATCAGGTTTTATGCCCAAATACTGACTGCCGGTGATCCTGGACTCCTCTGTCACAGGGCAAGGCACATGGCAGCATCTGCTGGTCTCTGCCTTCTTTTCTGGGTTTTGTTGCTTTCCTCTTGGCTTCTGTGGCTTTCTCTCTCCCACGTTCCACTGATTTCAGCTTCTTCCTCCCTTGGTTTTCGCTTTCCTCTCTGAGTTACATGCTTTCTTAAAGGACTCTAGTAAGAGAATTAAGACCAATCCTGGGACACGTTTTACTGAAGATCAAAAGACCATTAACTGAAGTAACCTAATCCAAAGGTCTAATTTACAATAGGTTTACACTCACAGCAATGGATGAACTTTAAGAACATAATTTTCTGGGGTCCATTCAGTTTCAAACCATCACATAAATACCCAGTTCTCAGGCACTATTTTTCCCTACAAGAAACTCTGTTTCATGTTTACTCTTCTTCTAAGCCTTTGCAGGTTTTAAATGCCCCTATATAAATATATTTTTTGCACAATTCAGATTTCACCCTCAAAATATTAGAATCGCATGCTAATTTATGAAGGTAAATTTTGCTTTTACCTTCTTAATTTTTTTTCTCTGCCCTATGTCATCGCACTAAGAATGAAGAGAAAAATCCAAGCTCTGCCACTTCCCCTTTACTCTCACTTATTTAATCTCAGTTTCATTCCACTTGCCTGGGAACATGCACCAAAGAAAGAATAAATTCCGTTAAAAGCCAGCTAAAGGCTGAGATATAATCAACCCCTGCAGTGAAACACACTCCTTTTCCCATTTACCTAGGGTTTTCAGATCACTGAGATAACAATGTTCATACTTACACTGAAACATCAGTTCCTATAGCATGAATCGTCTGCAAACATAATAAAGATGGAACATTCGTTAATGATACTGAAAGTCAATAGCATTCCTGAGTATCATTTTTCTTATCTGTAAAAAGAGCTGATTATACCAAATAATCAATAAAGTTTTTTCCATCGCTAACTTTCCATGATTCAACGTTTAAAGCAGAGAATTAGAAAATCCCATATATTAAATTTCTATTTGCAATTTATTGGTAAGGCCATTTATTAGTTCTGAGAGAACTGTTCTGCTTTGATAATCAACCAATCAAAGTATTTATTTATTTTACTGTATGCTCAACAAAATGATATTAAAGACAATGGCAATTAAACTTGACCATCTCTCCAATGTTGTGAACATCCCTGAATGTGCTTCCACTGGCCATCTCCAGGAAATCCCTTGTGCTCACCAATGATGTGTCCCAATTGCTATCCACCAGTAATTCTAGTACCGGGCTTTTGTAAAGAAGCTGGCTCATCTGAATTTTGTTCAACTTAGGGTCACATGTAAACAACACTTCCAACAATTTCTTTGAGCATCACTTTCTTCTTTTTCCCATTCTGTATTCCATTTTTCAAAAAAAATGAACTCTAGTGCCCCCTTTGACAAATAACACACACTGGTTGACTTAAACAACAGGAATTTATTATCTCATGGTTTTGCAGGCTGGAAGTCCAATATTAAGCTATTGGCAAGTGCTTGCTTTATTTTGGAGTCTATAGCATTGCAGCAGTTCTCTATAACAAGACAATTCCTCTCTTTCCATGTGTCTGCTACTTTAGGTTTTTCTAACATCTGGCTTCACTGACTGAAAATTCGAATTTCTTCTGCTTATAAAGATACCAGTCATATATGGCCTCATTTAAATAGCGTCTTTGAAGATCTATTCACAAATAGTCCACATCTGAATGAATAATAACATCATCAAAGGTCCTATTTACAAATGGGTTCACATGCAGAGAACAGGGGTTTAAGACGTGAGCATGTCATTTGTGGGAACATGATTCAATCCCCAACAGTTCTATAAAGTGCAGTTATATATCATATTGTTTTTACATGAGCAATATTGCTCACAAAATAAAATTTGCATCAATTGGCCCTACTTTGGAGTTTGTGGTCCTGAGTGTGATGGAGTTGGACTCAGGTGTGATCTTTCTTCACAAGCCTCTCCTATCACTTTTACCAAACCTGTGGTTGGCGCTGGGGTTTAGTGTATTCTTGGGGGACCTGAATCTCTGGACTGTCCACGTGATAGCCAGGTGCTGAGCCTCAAAAGTCTTGCAACTCCTACCCTCTGGTTTATTGGACTTACCCAGCCAGCTAACAGGGAGGTGAAGAAGATCAACCACCACACCAGGGAGCCAAGAGTGCCTACAACTGCAAACAGGAGAATTGCATCCATCACCCTAGTGGAGTTGAGGCACCCTCTCGATAGAGGGGTAGAGAGGACATAGCCATCCCAGGGTCCACAGAATGGAGGAATAGAGTATGGACTAGAGTGGACTTACTGATAATCTATTCTGGAACTAATGTGATTAGTAGTGGAAGTAAATGTAATACTGAGATGGAGAAAGCGAACGTGGTAGCTGCCGAGGGTGGGAATGGGAAGAAGAGATGTGATGTGGGGACATTTTCAGGACTTGGAGGTGTCCTGGGTAGTACTGCAGGGACAGTTACTGGACATTGTATGTCCTCCCATGGTCCACTGGGTGGACTGGGGGAGAGTGTAAACTGTAATGTGGACCATTGACCATGTGGTGCAGCAGTGCTCAGAGATGTATTCACCAAGTGCAGTGAATGTCCCATGATGATGGAGGAGGTTGTGGTTATGGGAGGAGTGAGGTGAGGGGGGTGGGCAGTATATGGGGACCTCATATTTTTTAATGTAACATCAAAAATAAATTAATTTAAAAAGACAAAAACAAAATAAAATTTGCTTCCCCACTAACTTCAAATTCTTTTGACCAACAAGTTTTTTTTTTTTCTCCAGCTCTTTGCTCTGCATAAACCTTGTGCCAAAGAAACAGTGATGAACCAGGCACAGCAACTGTCCTCCCTGATCTGGCCAGGTACTTGTTGAGGTAGAGAATACTGTAGCATGAGCATTCACACACGGCTATAGCTATTGGAAGGTTGTAACAGTATCTATCTCATTCAATATTGTATCTCCAATGTATTATAATTCCCAGCATATTTCTTAGAGCTCATATTCAGCATAGAGCACATGGCAATCTTTAATAAATATTTGTTACAATAAATGTATGAATGATTGAAGGAATAAAATGAATAAGGATGACATGGGTGCACATCTGAAGAGCATGACCTCCATCTTGATTGGATCAGAAAAAGTTTTTAGGGAGAAGGAACCTCCAAACTACTATCTTTAGGACTAGTGAGAATTAGCCAAGATGAAGAGTGAGGTGGGGAAATGAAGGAGAGAGAAAAGAATGTTTCTGGCTTTGTGGACAGCAGGTCGAAAATCCCTGAACAGAAGAAAATATGGGACATTCAGGGAATTCCATCAACTTGGTGTGCCTGAACTGTGGCAAGGCCAAGTGAAATTGATGAGGTCTCGTTTGTGAGGGGCTTTGTGCTGTTGTGTGTCTGTTTACATACACATGTGCACACATACACACAGGCAACCTTGTGTCTCTGCCTGCCAAGAGCAAGTCCTTTGCAGTCCTAGAGCTAGAGATGTAGAGAGTTAGACCCCGGTGGTTCTTAATTCCTGGGGTGATGATCAACATCTTTGAGAATATGATGAAATCTGTGCACCCTCTCCTTAGAAAAATACACATGTTCATAGAATATTGTGAGAATTTTAAATGTTGGAAGCTGTATGGACTCCAGGATAATTACTCCTAATTGAGACTGATAATGGTCAACTGTTCCTCAAAATGTCTTTTACCAAACTCCTTGGTGCTAAGAAAGGGCTAGTTGCAGTAACTGAAGTTCTAGAGAGAAGCTGATTTGACATTGGTCATCCTTGAAAACATGTAAAGCTAGGAATGTAATTCCCTTAAGAACTTTGGAATCTTACAAGTATGTCGAGGTGTTAGGTTTGTAGTGGAGTAGTATAGTATTGTAGCCTTGAAAGCTAATAATCTCTTTGCCTGATTCCTTACTTGTAAAATGCATAATAAAAATAATACCTATTTCATGGTGTGTTGTGATGTTGAAATGATTTACTACTTGCAAAGCATTTTTCTTAAAATGCCCTAAAAATTTTCAGTAATTATGATGATCACCACCATAATGATAATCATCTTCATCATTCCCCTGAAAAAGCAAAATGTATACTTTTTCAATAAAGGGAATATTCAATCCACAAGGATACAAAACTTATACCATTTCCTTCCTAGCCATGCAATCTAGTCTGGAACTCAATGGATCTTTCATGATCTCAAAATGCCCTGTTCCTGATTCAGATCCTGCCATTCTTCATGCGTGGCTCTAAAGCTGGCACAGACTGTTCCCTGGGAGAGCTCAGTTCCAAATCACTTCAAGCCCAGGGGTTGGGTCAGGAATGGCCCAGATATGAGTTCAGAACCAACACTCATTTGATCTGGGTGTCTAGTTCCTTTACCATCTTTGGAAGCCTTTTCTTTATGTTTGAGATGCCTCCAGAAGCTCTTGACTGTTCATAGAAGAGGGCTTCAAAAAATGTAGCCTCTGTTCTGGTTCTGGTAAGCCAGAGGGGTTCAATCCCTTCCTTTCTGCTTCTTTGCCTTTGGTTCCAAATTATTCTGTAGGCTGCTGCAACTTAGGTATCCTCTAGTCTAGGAACTTTTCAACAGTTCCCTCTAGATTTGCCATTTGCAGAGTCAAATCTCTGTTTTCAAAGAAAATTAATTCCAGGAAACCAAAACTTCATCCCCTTGCATAGAAAATGGGGTACTCCTTAGGTCACAGGGATTCACTAGCTCTTTGCTGTGTTAGTTCACATAAGCTTGTTATAGATGTAGTCGCATAAGTCAAACTTAAAGGCTGTTTCCGAATGGGATGGAAGAGCATGTGGCAGGAAGGAGCATTACAGTAGACAGGGCCTTGGAGGACAATTATAAAAATTTTGCATCATTGTCCCTCTGACCTTCAATAAATGCTCTCTAGCAAACTTCAGGTAGAGGGAACTCTGGAGCAGCTGGCGGCTCAGTGAAGCCTGGTAACCGAAGTAATTAAAAAATTAATTTGGCATGTTTGTAGATCTGGAGCACATGTGTGAGGTTGTCTATCACCTTCTCCTCTGGTAGCTGTACAAGTTGCCAGAGCCTGTGATAGTCCAGATACTGCAGTCATAGGTCTTCTGTCATCATCACTGAACCACATGGTTCTGTTTGTCAAATTCTTTATTATCATAACTCAGTTCTCAGGAGAAGGGCTGTGGATTATCAAAGATGCTCTCCTACATCTCCATGAGCATGGGAAGTGATGGCAAAGTCAGAGGCATGTAAGGCTCTGAAAGCCCAATAGGCACAACTCCGGACTGACTTTGTAAGCCTACAGACCCCTTTGCTTCAGGGGAGAATGTGAGAATGCAAAGACGGCAGCGAAGCAGAAGAAGATATCCTGCCATATACACAGAGCTATTGCTTTGGTTGATCCACTTCATTGTCTCTCTTGCTCTTAGGCCATGGCTCCACTGTAGGGACTCAGTGAAATGCTTACTACATTTTCTTCTGGTTGAGGTCCCCATTAAACTGCAGCCCCAGGCACTCCTTGTCGTGACCTTGCCAGGGAACTGTATTCCTTCTACTCATCTGCTTGGCTGCCAGCCCAAAACAAGGAAATAAACTCTAGTTGTGAACTTCCTCAGCAATGGCCAGGAAACTCTTTCCATATGCCATTAGAGGAACAACACAATTAGCTCTTATCACCTTTCTAGAGATACGATTTAGGATATATACAAGGTTATACAGTGAGTAAGTGGCAGGTCAGAGATGCCAACGCTGACATGTCTGACTCCAAAACCCAGGAATTTTATGCTTATCTGCTTATTTTCTTATGTGTTCTATGCCCACCAGTGTCTAAATCTAGGCCTAGTAACTGTACAAACCTTTAGAGAAGCCAACAAGTAGTCAGAGACCCTAGTTTGACTTGCGGTTTTTAAACAAACTTTGCAAGTCTGATTAGACAAATCAGTGGGCGCCACTTCCCTCCATCAATCCTCAGTTACAGAACAATTAGAATAAACTTAACTGTGTATTGTTTTATTAAGATAAGCTCATAACATCTGATTCCATTAATAATATTTTGTAAGGAGGAAAATGTAACAGGCTGACATTATTCTAAAGATTATGCTGTAAAGAATCAATACTGTAACTCTGAACTAGGGCTTTTGTTTGTACAGGAAGTTGAGCGATAAATCTATACACCAGGGTGTAGTGTGATAACTGAGGAATCAACCTGAAAGTTTTAATTCTGTTCTTTGATTCCTCAGCTCACAGTCTGGAAAATGAAACCCCTGAATAATTGAGAGGTCTTAAAATCTACACCACCACTGATCCCATAGCAGTGTGGTAAGACTTAATGGAATGATTTATGGAAAGTACATTAAGATAATTAGGATTATGGTGAGTCAGCACCAGAAAGCTATAGAATTTGGGGAGAAAGTTTAGCCTCACCAATGCCTTGATTTTGAGATTCTAGCCCCAGAAACTGTGAGTCAATCAATTCTTTTTTTTTAATTTTTAAAAATTTTGTTTATTTTTTTCACTTAATTTTCAAAGAAGCTTTAGGCTACAGAAAAGTCACAGAATATACAGAGAATTCCCATATACACCATCTCTCCCCCTCACATTTGCCCCTAGTAATAACATCTTCCATGAATATGATACATTTGTTACAATTGATGAACAAATTTTGAAGCATTGCTACTAACCATGCTCAATGATTTGCATTATGGTTTACATTTTGCATCATAGGGCAACATCTACTACAGTGATGAAAGGCAAAATGTCAAAAAAAAATTTTTTATGATATTTTTATGATCAATTCTTGTTTAAGCCAACCCATTGTGTGTTATTTGTCATAGCAGCCTGGCAACTAAGACAATTACTAAATAAATATTTCCATTAATTACTTCAACCTTTGCAAAAATTTTGGCTTAGATTAAATGTGAATTTACACAGTGGTTTGAGATGGCAACTTCTGTTTCTTTCCTCAGCATGTCCAGTTGGAAAAAGCTTCAGATACACACAGGCTTTGTTCTAACTGAATGACCTGGGGCAGTTAGACTCTCCAATCCCTTTCTCTTCTCAGTCAATTTTTGGCAATAATACCTACTATTTCAAAGGATTGTTGAGGGCAATAAATGAGGTAGCCAGTTTTAAAACACTTAACAAGTGCCTGACAATTAGTAAGCACTAACCAAATGTCATTTCTCTTTGCTTTATTTAGGCTTGCGCCCTCTGTCTCCTTATCCGATAGGTCCCTGTTCTGTCACTGTTTGTAGGCTGAGGTCTTGGTATCCTTTCTAGTTATTTCTCCCATTTTTTCACTCCTCACTGACTCTCTGAATATTAAATCAGTCTTAATCTTTTACAGTTTTTAAAATCTTTCTCAATGATATCAGTTTTCAATGACTGTATTTTATGTGTCATTTCCCAATAATATGTGATGTTAACGTTTTCTGCTTCTATCATCACAAGATTTGTGATCCTTTCAAGTCCATTTATTTGTCTTAGCCTCATAGACACTTCCTCAATCTTCCCTTCTACAGATTTAGTGAGGACTGATATCAACTCCTGTGCATGGGGCTGCCCTGGTGGTCTTTGACCACTTGGCTTGCTCAGGAAGCACTCTGTCTTTTAGACCAGAATGATTATTATATTAAGGAGAAGAGCCCAGCAAGGAAAAATCACTCTTTACGCACTTTGGTGGAGAAAAATTTCTTTAGCTTTTTTCAGGTGTTCTGGTTTATCCACAAGAACATGTAGTCCCCAGATTCTACCCTAAGTTGGGGGGCTTAGAATAAAAGGTAGCATGTTATAAAGACAGGGAGTATATTTGTTGCTTACTTGATAGCTTGTTATAAATCTTGGGATCACAACTACTTAATTATTCTCCTTTACAATCATTCTTTTTTCTAATATACTTTTTAATTTTTTTAAAGAAACGGATTACATAAATGTTACATAGAAAATATAGGGGATTCCCATATACCCTGCTCCCTATCCTTCCCACATAAACAACATCCTTCATTCGTGTGGTACATTTGTTACAATTGATGAATACATCTTGGAACATTACCACTAAGCATGGATTATAGTTTACATTGTACTTTACACTCTCTCCCACACAATTTTT
Source organism: Dasypus novemcinctus (assembly GCF_030445035.2). Lineage (NCBI taxonomy): Eukaryota > Metazoa > Chordata > Mammalia > Cingulata > Dasypodidae > Dasypus > Dasypus novemcinctus. The sequence goes on from NC_080683.1 coordinate 49,709,417, forward strand.
AAGTTATGACAAGATGGATAATGACCTGTATCTGCCACCGCAATGTCATTCAGGACAATTCCCAAGTCCCAAAATGTCCCCACATTACGCTTGTTTTTCCCTCTCCCTCCCCTCAGGACCTGAAGGGCCACTGCCTCCACATCAATGATAAAAGTTCTTCCATACAACCTTCTTTGTCTGGCATTCACTATTTACCTCACCTGTTGTGCCTGAGAAGGGGCATGTCAATGGGACACCTGATTAAGGTCTCAAAACTCATTACCAAATCTCTTACTAATAGTTCATGGGTCAGCAGATTGTAGTCCAGGAACCAAATCCAGCCTGCAGCCTGTTTCTGTTAAAAAAAAAAATTTTTTTAAATTTATTCGAACACAAGCATACCTGTCATACATTGTCTCTTGCTGCTTTGGACCTCAGTGGCAGAGTTAAGCAGTTGCAATTGAGAACGTAGGGCCCACAGAGGATATAGGTGCACAGAGTCTAAAATATTTGCTCTCTGGCCCTTTACAGAAAAAGTTTGATAGCCCCTGTTCTACATGATAAAAATTGGAGAAGATTTCCTTATAGAGTTGCACAGAAATAATAGGTCTTTTTCTATTTTTTTAATCCCTTCCTAGGGTTATCTGGCATTGTGCATTGCAAAACTCTGGGGTGTGGTGGTGTTGACAGACCAGGGTGTGGGACCAAGTCACTCAACCTCTCTAAACGTTTTCACATACTGGGTTGTCAGCAAATATGATTTTCTTTCCTCTAAAGTGATGTTTTAGGTTGAAAATATTAACGTGTAAACCCTGTTTGTATAGAAAGCTAAGTATTTCAGATGTTAGAAGCTGATCATTCAGTACCTAACATCAAATAATTTTAGTAACATGCGGTATTTATGTACCATATAGACTTCCATTTTAATCAGTCTTCAGTCTTTATTTATGATGCTCCAGTTAAAATTGAAATGTCAGATTTTTCTTTCCTACTTCCAATCAATTATTCTCTTAAAACAGTTACTGCTTTTTATTTTATGTTTCTTGTTACCTATTATTGTATCTGCTTCCTAACATCATTTCAATCACCTGCACGTAAAAACAGACTTCTATTTTATACTGCTAGAGCACTTCCACTTTTAATTGAGATTTCTTCACTAATTCTAGCTTCATTTTTGCCCTAAAAGTAAGATAATAAACTAAAGAAAGAAATTTTGGTGTTGTCACACACACAAAAAAGAGATGAAAGAGTCTCATCTGATTCCCTCTTCTAAGTTGAATGGGCTTGAAAAAAATTCTAGCATTGTTGATCTATTCCTTACTCAAACTTGTTTCTCTCCTGAATTCAACACATAAAATAAACTTCTCTGCTGTGTTTTTAGAACAACAGCATTTTGCTCTTCAGATTCAATGAGGTCTATATATCAGTTTAACTGATATAAAATCCTGATTAAATTAGGTACTTTTAGTAAGTCCATAAATATAAAGTCCGATAGTCAAAGAAAGAATGAATGAAAACAGTCTAAAGAAATCTATTTGTTTGTTGTTCTTGTTTTCCCCTAGTAAAAAGATGAATGAGTCAACAGAGAGTGAATATCCTTATTCCACAGGCTAGTGAAGGGCACAGACACATTGATGTGGAATCCTCCGAAAAAGGCTACCCCAGGGAATGACCTGACGCATTTCTAATCTCTTTGATAAATGCTACTTCAGTTCAAGTTTCAGAATCACTGGGGAAAAATTTGAAGTGGGGCATCTCCTGATGCAGCGACAGGTCTGTTCTAGATAAGCATACATAGTAAATCAGAGTTATTACATTTCATTCACTGGAACTAACTCAAACTGTCAGCATGGGGCCAGGTATAAATCGCTCAGCTAAGATGAAGGATAGTAAACAGCTGGTACTGCAGTATTAGATTATTATTTGAAAATAATGTGAAGAGCATGCTTTTTGGAAATAATCAACTCAGAAAAGTAAGTTAATGCCAATATTTAAAAGGTTACAATGCTGAATACACAGACTGTAATATTAAAATGAGACCAAGGTTGCATAAAGATTAATAATAATAGAGTAAATCTCATTTAACTTATTAATTTGTTAAAGATGGTTGCTAAGTATGTGAGTTCACCAAGACTTAAATTTAGAGAGAAAAAATAGTGATTATTATTCATTTGAACATAAAATTCTTTGAATGTCCAGAGGTAACTGGAGGTTCCATTGTCAATGATAATTTAATAAATTAAAATTTTACTTTGGTACAGCCAGTATTTAGATCTCTGCAACCTAGCACAGGATCCACATTTATGTTAGGGAAAGGCTTACTAATTTACCTATAGGCAAGACCATATACTTCCCTTCTCTCTCACCTAGGTGTTTCTGAATTTTTTCAACCTAAGGTATAAACCTAGGACTCTCTGAGCCTTAGAACTCATTTAATCCAAAAATTTCACTTTACAGATGAAGAAATTGAGGACAGATGATGTTTAATGACTTACTAAGGGGGCAGCAGGATATAGTCTAAATAACATGGGTACTAAATTCAGAAAGATATGGATTTGAATCCTAACTCTGCAAGTTCAATTTTGGTAATCATTTTAAGCCTCGTTTTCTTCCTCTATGTGTGGCAAAATATACAATTTTCTTTTTATTTTTCCAGTGGGTGAACTTATTCTTTTTCTCTGCTGGAATAACTCCTTTGTAATTTGGGCCTTAGAAGTTCTGCTGGCCTAAGTGTTAGCTATGAAACTGGAAACCAAGAACAAAGTCACACATTCTTAGCTTTTTAGTTCAAAATGTAAGGTCTAAGTATAAAAGCAAAGTAGATGTAGTCTGTCAGGACAGGATTTTTCTTGGTTCTTCTCTAGCACCCACCCCCACAATTAGATGAAGAGCCCTTGAGCTAGATAGTGGCAGGAGAATTGGAGAATGCATTCAGTTTGGAAGTTAATTTTTCTCCATGCCCTGCCTTTTCCTATCTTAGTGAGGATAAGAAGTGATGAAGAAATGTTCTTTTCCTAGATATGTTTGAAGGACCCAATATTTGAAGGACTTCTCCTATCCTTTCTGAACTGAAGTTGTCAGCAAATTTGCTGATGTCCTTCTAGCCACAATGTCATAGGAGCAATAGAACAGAGATGGGTAGCAGGGGTGTCACAGGAAAGTGCTCACTGAAGTCCCAGGTCTCACACAGGCAACATGAAAGAAACCAAAAAGCCAGTTTACATTTCCATACCGTTGGAAGGGATTAGAGGAGCAGGGTAAGGGCTATGCAAGCGCCAGCACACAAAATGAAGCCTAACACTAAAAATGAGGAAGATATGGCCATGATGTCCAAGTGAGGCAAGATGCCTGACACCTCTGTGGACACAGCAGAGTCAGAAGCAGATCAAAATCAATAAAACTCTACCAAGGGATGAATCTATATCTCTGTGTGGTCCAATAGAAAGATGATGTCACTCATATACTCAACTAGTGCTTAGAGACATTTTTAAAAGATTCTCCCTTTAAACATCAGCATCAGAGCTGCAATTTGCAAAAAGGCAGGAGAACAAACTAAATGCATGGAAAGTTCCCAAATTTGAATAAATTTACCTGGAAATGATTAAGTCATGTTTTTTCCCCCCTCTATCAGACTCATTGGGAGCTTTCTTGTTGGGAATCAGTAATTAAATTGATTAATAGAAAATAAAGTTAACATTTTTCTTACATGAGTAGTTAATGGTAACATGGGAATCTGTATTAGTTTCCTACTGCTGCTTTAACAGATTTTTTAAAAATCTGTGATTTAAAAGAACACAATTTTTTTTCTTATAATTCTGGGTGTCAGAGTCAAGACACTATGTTTCCTTGTGTTTTCTAGATTCTAAAGGACTTCAGCATTCCCTGGCTGGTGGTTCCTTTCTCCAACTCCAAAGCCTGCAATGTAGCAGCTGCAAATCCCTTTCTGACCGTCTGCCTCCCCTTCCATCTTTTAAGCACCTTTGTGATTATATTGGCTCCACCAATGTAATCTCTTCATCTCAAGCTCCTTAACTTAAGCACTCTGGGAAGTTCCTTTTGCCATGTAAGGTAACATATTCTCACCTTCTGGGATTAGGATGTAGACATCTTTTGGAGGTCATTATTCTCCCTGTCATAGTACGTGTGTGTATGTGTAGGTGAGATAGAGGGAAAGCTAGAGAGAGAGTACGGGTGGGAGAGAGAGAGGGGGATGCTCAGCTTTCTTTAGCCTGATGCCTGATTCCCTTCACTACCTGTACCCAGCCTGCTTTCTTAACCTTTCTAACCCAGTTTCCCTTCACTTCCCTTTTTATCACAGTATCCAGATTTTTTTTAAACATTTATTTTTTATTTATTTCTCTCCCCTTCTCCCCCACCCTGGTTGTCTGTTCTCTGCATCTATTTGCTGCATCTTCTTCTTTGCCCGCTTCTGTTGTTGTCAGCAGCACGGCAATCTGTGTTTCTTTTTGTTGCATCATCTTGTTGTATGTGGCACCATTCTTAGGCAGGCTGCACTTTCTTTCACAGTGGGAGGCTCTCCTAATGGGGCACACTCCTTGCGTGTGGGGCTCCCCTATGCGGGGGACACCCCTGCGTGGCAGGGCACTCCTTGCGCGCATCAGCACTGCACATGGGCCAGCTCCACACGGGTCAAGGAGGCCCGGGGCTTGAACCGCAGACCTCCCATGTGGCAGACGGACGCCCTAACCACTGGGCCAAGTCTGCTTCCCAAGTATCCAGCTTTATTAATCAACTTGCCATTCTCCAAAAACTTCTTCTTTCTGGTTTTGATTATATTCTTTGCTCCAATCGAAAGGCCCTTTGAAATCTCTCAAAAACTGCCTATAGACCTTCTTCATCCTTTAATGATACAGCATGTTTCAACTCTCCATGAGCCTTTCCATGAGGGAGGCAAGCCAGGGAACACCAAGGATTGTGGCAAGTCAGTACCCGAATGCTGCAGATTTTGGGGAGAAACTATGATCTCACTGATGCCTCGATTTTGGACTTCTAGCATTCCAAACCACGAATCAATAATTTCCTATTGTTTAGCCAACCATTGTGTGGTTTTTGCCATAGCAACATGGCAAATTAAGGCATCTACTTTAGAATTTTCCTTCATTGTACATTGGTTTTATTTCTGACTTCCTCCCAAGATTTAGTCTCTGAAAGCTAGAGATACAGATTCAATCTTCACAGTATCTCTCATTAATGGGGAGATGAATAAAGGAGTGCATATATTAGGTACTCAATAAATATTTGTTTAATTGAGATGGATGAGAATGCTCTTAGGTTACCAAGATGGCCTTAACAAATGAAAGAATGAAAAGGATCTTGAAAAGACAAAGAGACAAATTTAATATATTTTAATGATCAGAATACAAATATGACATTCCCTTATTTATTATTATAGAAATTGGAGTGAAATATTTTCAGCAAAAGACTATTTGTTCCTAATCCTTTAATTCTCAAAAGATGGGATAAATGTTCTTTTTGTATGCTGGCAGATCCCAAGTAAATAACTTAAACACCACTATATTTCTGATGCAGGTTTTTATTCCATGCCTTAAAAGTTAGTTTAAATTATTTCTCAAGTGACTATGCCCAGAGACTTTGTACTGAAGAATGCAATTTAAATGAAAAGCAAAATTCTTACAAAGAAACCGATAAACCTATACCAGTGGGTAACAGGAGACAGATTAAACAAGAATCTGTTTCAGAGCCCCTGCAGATATACATGTGTATGAAAGAGGAAAAATGCTTTGGTCTGAAAGGCAGAGAAGGAAACACAAAAGCTGATATGTGAGCAGGGTCTCAACTACCCTGGCTGCTGAGAGCTGTCATCCAGCTGGTTCACTGGGATCTTGTTTGATACACTGGAAAAATTAGGTCCCTCAAACAACTCTGGAAACATAGTGAGGGACTCTAAGAATATTGGAGCTACAATGGTGAGTGGCAATCGTGGTGTTTAGATAATAAGTACATTTAATGCCAGTTCTCATACATTAGCTTCTGGGAATTTCTGTGGTATAAAGTATCCTGGAGCCACACCAAGGTTAGTGGGAAAGAATACTTTGACTGGTGTTGCTAGTGGTGAAGGTGACAGCACAGAGACCTTCTATTTACTACTGAGGATCTAGGGACTAGCTGATGGTCACGTGGGTATTTACATTTGGCTAAAGATACTCAACTCCCAAATCCCACTCTAGAATTTTTATACCTGCACTATGTGTAATCCAGTGGCCGCTATGATCAGAAATAGTGATCCATGATGTGAAGCCTGAAACAATTTCATTCTAACCTCTGTCTAGGAGTTTATATCTATGCCTTCCAACTAGAAACCCTGGCCTGCAGAGGGCAACTAGTAGCATGGCATGAGATACTGCTTCCAGATGGGGTCCTACAGAAAATGTTCAACAACTTTGAAAGAATAATTTGATAATTTCAGAAAATATTCACATCTTGGATTCTCAGGAAAATGTTTTTTTCCTCATAGTTTTCTCTGCATCTTTCAATGCCAGTTCCCCATAGAAGTTTCATTTTACAGTTCCAGTTAAGTTTTATTTTAACATGCATACCAATACACTATCAAATTTTATTCCTCCCAATTGTTTGCCATTAACCTATAAGAATAACTCGTCCATCTCACTCTATGGAAGTCACAAGGCCTTATTCAAGGCCACCTCCCTCCCACTCCACCCATTCCTCAACACACATAACTATTATAATGGTCTGAAATTTTCCATGCTAGAAGTTTATACAGTGAAAGAAGGAAATAGAATGCTAAGAAAAGAAGAGAGGAGAAATTCTTAAAATAAGAGCGATAAAAGGGTCTTTATAGGTCATTCACAGAATTTAGTAAAACTTAGCTAATAAAAGCATTATTGCAAAGAAATTATTCCTCTATTAAAATCCATTTTATGGTCTCCTCATTTTCAAATATTTTATTAAGCAAAATGTTATCTTGATGAGTAATGAGGGATTATCTTAGATGACATATATAACCACAAATCTAACAAGTTGGTTAGATATTTGTTATAGTAAAGACAAAAACACCCAAAAATTCTCTGAAAGAAAATAAGGAACAAGTAAATCATTTAAAAATCTAGGCCATTTTGAGAAAGAAGAAAGAAAGAAAGAAAGAAAGAAAGAAAGAAAGAAAGAAAGAAAGAAAGAAAGAAAGAAAGAAAGAAAGAAAGAAAGAAAGAAAGAAAGAAAGAAAGAAAGAAAGAAAGAAAGAAAGAAAGAAAGAAAGAAAGAAAGAGGAGGGGGAAGAGAGAGGGGGAGTGAGAGAAAGAGAGAGAGAAAGGGAGGAAGGAAGGGAGGGAGGGAAGAAGGAAGGAAGGAAGGAAGGAAGGAAGGAAGGAAGGAAGGAAGGAAGGAAGGAAGGAAGGAAGGAAGGAGAAAAAGGGAGAGAGAAAGAAAGAGAGGGGGAGGGAGAACAGATGGGAAGAAGGAAGGAAAGGAGGGAGAGAGGGAGGGAGGGAAGAAAGAAGCAAAGAAGGGAGGGAGTGAGGGAGGGAAGAAGAAAGCAAGCAGGCAAAAGGAATCTCTGATGGTTGGAAACCAATATAAGACATTAACTGTTTCGTGAGCTTAAAACACCATGTTGCAATAAGCACGCCTTAATTTATTAATAATAGGATTGTCAAATTATACAGGAGTGGGAACAAATCAACAGACTTAGTCATGACTGCTTTGACAGGAAGAACTGTGAAAACATTTTACATAACCAACTTATATATGGTCTTTCCTATTTCCTTGGCACAGAGGAGTAAAAGTACTAATTAGTAGTATTATACTTGCCTTGCCTGGGAGACATATGTTGAGGTCAATGATTAATTACATTTGGGAACAAATTGCCAAACACTTCAATTCTTTCATTTTTATCAAATAATAGATATTGAAAAGACTACATCAATGTACATTGAAAACTACTAAATATCTTGGAAAGAATGCTATGTGAAAAAGATAAGTTTGAGCTACTGAGTCAACTTAAAAACATGATGAAATTAAGCTAAAGTCAAAGGAGAAGACAATAGAATGTATATAATATTAGAGCTTATTTTGTTTGGATGAAAAATAGATAAGGTCCACTGTAACTCTACATCCCCAAAAAATAGCTTCAAGATTCCATCTTACTGCCTAGTGCTTTGGGTAAGTCAATTATACCCTTGAATATAAATCCTTTGACTTGTACTTCACTTTTCACAAAGATTCTAAAGTAGCAAAAACTACAAAGGAGTATTTGGAAACTTCATGACACTCAATAACTTTTCTCTCTCTCTCTCCAACTTCTCTGTTTGGGATTAGCCCATTATTGCCTGCACCCAGGGTGGAATGCTGCAACTGCATACTGCTTTCCACCCTCCACTCCTTGCTTTGCAGTCCTGAGCATCTGTGCAGCAGAAGCAGCATTTCTGTGTCAGTCAAAGCAATTACATCACATTATCGTTTTAACTGGAAATACTAAGAGAAAGTGAATTGTTTACTCTCTGACACTAGGAGTACAGAGGAAGAGTGAGGGAAGGAAGCAAAGCCAATTTAAAGGTGTCTTGTTGAGTTTGTTTTTGTGGCAATGGAGGCTCAATTCCACCGACCTCCTGAGAATACCTAAGCCTTCCCAGAACTGTCCACCTGAAAGGTGAGTGGTGCAGCATTTATCCACTGGCTTCCAGGCTGATTTGTGGAGGCTTTCCCCAGGGCAGTCATGACTAAGTCTGAAGGTTTTCTTTTTGTGTTTTTCTTCTTTTTGAAAAATTTATTTTTGTTATTATAATAATTATTTTCTGTCATTATCCACAATAGCTGCAGCTGAAACCAGAATTGGATCAAAAGAGTATGACACAGGTTATGCTACAATTTCCTATCAGAAATCACTTTTATTTGGCAATATCAACAATGTCTTACAGTTTTATAGTGCTTTCTCAAATGTACTTGAATTTAATCCTCACAATAACAGTATGAGGTGGTTGTGATGGTGGTGGTGGCGATATCATCATCATCATCATCATCCCTACTTTGGAGACTTCTAATAATTTTTAGAGCAAGGATTTGAATTCATTTGTGGTGCTCTTTCTACATTATTTTTCATTTCTCCTTCAAAACAAATAATAAACACATCTGATAGCTACCCTTGACCGAAATTTCTACCACCTATATGAATTCTGTTAAAATATTCAAAAACAACTGAAGAAATTAGGGTCATGTAGATTTCTGGGCATTAATTATAATAATCAAAATGGAGACAGAGAAAATATATGTGATGAAGCAACCCTCAGCCATAGTTATATTTTCCCGCTGTTTAGATTTGTCATAGACCATGCAGCGTTCTGAGCTGCAATGTGGTAGCCAGTCTCCAGGGTAGTCCCCAAAATTCTTGTACCCTGGCATTTAAGTCCTCTAAGCACCCCCTCCCACACTGAATAGGCCGACCTATGTAAGCAACAGAATTTCAGAAATGGCAGAGTCTGACTTCTGAAGTCATATCATTGAAGATACTGCCTTGTTCTCTCAAATTACTCACTGTGGAGGAAGAAGCTACCTCCCATGTGCGGAACATGTGCAAGCAACCCTAAGGAGATATTATGGCAAGGAAATGAGGTCTGCAGTCAACAACCAGCACTGGAAACAAATCCTCTAAGCCCAATCAGAACCCTGACCCAGATCTAAGGATCAAAGCCACTCCTGGATTCCTTATCCACAGAAACTGTGCGGGATAATACGTATTCATTGTTCTTTTAAGCTGCTAAAGTTTGAGGTAATTTGTTACACAGCAAAGAATAACTAAATCAGGCAAGAATCTGAAAATACTAGTTGTGGCATTAGTTTTCATTACTTTAGGAATGTCTGATTGTGCTGAATTCTTAGAAGTGATAAATAGAGTTAAAATGAACAATAAATTCTGTCTTATAAGAGCTACACTGTTAAACTCCTTCAGATAAAATACCCTAGTAAGGGGAAACAGACTTGGCCCAGTGGTTAGGGCGTCTGTCTACCACATGGAAGGTCCGCGGTTCAAAGCCCGGGCCTCCTTGACCCGAAGCCCGGGCCTCCTTGACCCGTGTGGAGCTGGCCCACGTGCAGTGCTGATGCGCGCAAGGAGTGCCGCCCCACGCAGGGGTGTCCCTCGCCCTCGTGTAGGGGAGCCCCACTCGGAAAGAGTGCATCCGGTAAGGAGAGGCGCCCAGCGCGAAAGAAAGTGCAGCCTAAAGAAAGTGCAGCCTGCCCAGGAATGGCGCCACCCACACTTCCGCTGACAACAACAGAAGCAGACAAAACAAGTTGCAGCAAATAGACACAGAGAACAGACAACCGGGGATGGGGGGGGAAATTAAATAAAATTTTTAAAAAATCTTTAAAAATAAAATACCCTAGTAAGGAAAACATTTGGTCTTAAAATAATTAAATACATGTTGCTTGCAGTCCAAAATGAATCTGCTCCATATAAACCACAATCTAGCAAGTTCTACTCTATAATGTGTATTATTAGCACAAAGTTCCAATAACCCATATTTCCTTGGCACACTATCATTTCAACTCGTATAGAGTGCCTAATCAGAGTTTCAGTATCCTAGGCTTGCAGATGACATATTTCAAGGTGACCCTCGCTAATCATAATGATATTTATCAAACTGTAAACAAATCACCTGAAAATGTGTAAGTATATAGTATGTGCTGTGAAATGATTAGGGGTGGATCAGTGGGGTAGAAATTATTATATTCTGTAGAAGAGATTGTTCTACATGAAAAAAATGCAAAGTAAGTAACATGAAGCATTCTTTGATGAGCAATTTAAGACACTGGATAAAAAATAAACTGCCTAGAATCAATAAATCAAGAGAATTATAAAGACAGTTGCAACTCAACATCATAAATGATTATGCTGTAATACTTTGGGGGAAGAGAATAAAAATACCTAGTGTTTATGTAGTGTTCTAAGTGTTGTGCTAAGTGGTTTGCCCACATTATCAGTTAATCCTCATAATTGCATTTAAAATTTTTATCCCTACTACTAAATCATTCTCTGAAGCATATAAACACATCATAATTTCCTCATTTAAAAAAACAAACAAGGAAAAGAAACCTGTAACCTCCAAGCTACTGCTTCATTTCTCAGCTTGCCTTTATACCAAATTCCTAGAAAATTACCTGTACTTATTAATTCCAATACCTGGTCTCTCATTCTCTTTTGGACACATTTCACAAAGGTTTTCCCCTCCATCACTCCACCAAAATTACTCTTGTCAAGTCACCAATGACCTCTAAATGCCAAAATCCTTTATCAATTCTTAGTACTACTCTTACCATGACCTATCAAAAACACTTGGCACAGCTGATCTTTCTCTCCTTCCTGAAACACTTCATTCACTTTAGTCTAGGATGCTTTGTTCTTTGGTTCAACTCCCACGGGACTATCCTCTTTCTCAGTAACTTTAGTTGATTTTCCTCATTTTTGCAACTTTGGAATGTTGGCGTGCCCCCAACTCAATTCCTGAGCATTCTCTCTTTGCTTTCTATACCCACAGCCTTGGTGATCTTATTCATTCTCCCAGCTGTAAGCATCATTCATATAATGAGGACTTCCAAATTTATACCTGCAGTGCAGTCTTCCCAGTGAACTGAATGTAAACTCAAAGTGAAATATCTTTAACCTTTACTCAGTGCTTTCTTCTGAATGTCTAATGAACATTACTATCTCAACATGTCCAAAACTGAGCTACTGATCACTGCAAATGTTAGTATTCCATCCCCCTAACCACATATCAGTTGATGGCAATTTGTTTCTTCTAGATGCTTTTCTCAGAAAATTTGTCATCACTATTGACTCCTTTCATTATCTCACACTCCACATCTAATATATCAGCATATCCTGTTGATGTTTCCTTCAGAATATCCAAAATCTGACCACTTTTCGACAGTCAACTGCCTGGTCCAAGTCACTATCATCTCTCAACTAGATTACTATGAGTCCTTAACTGTGTTCATTTCTCTATCTTTGCCAATCCTACAGTTTAACCCAACAGAGCAGCCTGAGTTTTCCTATTAGATATAACTGGGAGCTAGTTGTTTCTCTATTAAAAACACTCCCATGGACTCACTGAAGTCAAATTAAGTTTTGAAAAGAGGTGTAATATGGGGGAATTCTCAGGACGTGGAACTGTCCTGAGTGTAATATGGGGGCATTTTCGGGACTTGGAACTGTCGTGAATGACATTACGATGACAGATACAGGCCATTATATATCTTGCCATAATCTACAGAATCACATGGCAGAGTGCATAAACTACAGTGTAAATTATAATCCATGCTTAGTGGCAATGCTCCAAATGTGTTCATCAATCAGATTGCCCTTCTTTGGAGCTGGTGTTTATGCGTGATGAATCTGGACTCAGATGGGATCTCTCTTCTTAAGACTTTCATGCTACTGTGCTGGAGTTGTAGTTGGTGTTGGGGTTTAAGATATATTTAGGGGATCTGAATCTCTGGACTGACAATGTGCTAGCCAGGCCCTGAGCCTCAACAGACTCCAGCACCTACAATCTGATTTATTGGACTCACCTCACTCAGCTAAGATGGAGTTGAAGAAGGACAACCACCACACCACGGAGCCTAGAGTGCCTACAACTGAAAGCGAGAGGATTGCATCCAGTATCCATGAGGAATCTGAGCTTCCTCTTGACATAGAGGTGCAATGGACACAACCAATCCAATGTCCACAGAGAAAAGGTGGCATTGGAGTGGGAAAAGTGGACATGGTGGCTAATGGGTATGGGGAATGGCAGGAAGAGACGAGATGTGGAGGTGTCTTAGGGACTTGGAGCTGCCCTGGATGGAGCTTCAGGGGCAATCACCGGACATTATAAATCCTCACAGGGCCCACTGGATGGAATGGGGGAGAGTATGGGCCATGATGTGGACCATTGACCATGAGGTGCAGAGGTGCCCAGAGACGTACTTACCAAATGCAATGGATGTGTCATGATGATGGGAATGAGTGTTGCTGGGGGGGGGAGTGGTGGGGTGGAGGTGGTGGGGTTGAAGGGGTCCTCATATATATTTTTTTAATGTAATATTGTTACAAAATCAATTTAAAAAATTAAAAAAAAATTGCAATGAATGTACCACACAATTGAAAGTAATTGTTAATGTGGAGAAGGGTGAGAAATGTGGGGAGTGGGAAATCCCTTTTTTGTGTATAACATTTTATGTAATCTAAGTATCTTTAAAAAAAATAAAAAATATATTAAAAGAAAGGAAAAAAAAATTAGTACTAGAGACTTAGCACAGAGAGAATTAAATCTTTGGGCTGTCCATGTGCCAGCTGAGTCCTGACTCTCAACAGAGTTGCAACACCTACTCTCAGTTCAATGGACTCACCCAGGACAACTAATGGGAAGAGATGATGGACAAACACCATACCAAGGAACCGAGAGTGCCTACAACTGCAAGCAAGGGAGTCCCATCCATCTGCCCCTGGGACCTAAGCCCCCTCTCAATTAGAAGCAGAGTGGGCATCATCATCCCAGAATCATCAGGATTGGAGAATGAATGATGGACTAAAGTAGACTTACTGTTATACACTATAGACTTATTGTTATTCTGGTAATAGAAGAAGTTTTATCATGGATGTGGAGGCAGTGGCTACTGGAGGTTCTGAGGGGAAGGAGAAGGAAAAACAGGTATAATATGGGGGCATTTTGGGGACTTGGTAATTGTCCTGAATGACATTGCAATGACAGATATAAGCCATTGTTATCTTGTCATAACTTACAAAATTGTGTGGGAGCAAGTGTAAACTACAATGTAAACTATAATCCACACTTAGTGGCAATGTGTTCATCAGTTGTAACAAATGTACCACACTAATGCAGGGTGTTGTTAATGTGGCAAAATATGGAAGGGGTAGGGAGCAGAGAATATGGGAATCCCCTATAATTTTACATAACATTTATGTAATCTAAGTATCTTTAAAAATTTTTTTCAGTATATATAAAAAACCATTTAGTGCATGTGATATAAAATCTAACTAGAGTGGTTTAAAAAATAAAAAATTTGTTTTTTCACATATAGCAAGGGGTTTGAAGATAAGCTATCCAGGGCTGGTACAGTCGCTTGAGGAAGCAAAACTTATTATGGATCCAAAGGTTTACATTTGAGTTAAACAAACAAATTATCTGCTTATATATTAAATGGCAAAAATATTATTGAAAGTAATGTGGAATGAAAGTAAATCTTTGGTTCTCCTCTTAATGTTACCTTTCTTTCCTACCTGTTAAGATTTTGAGTTTTCATTTTGCCATCCATCCATGTATACATAATAGAAATATTCATCATGTTAGGTATGATACCCAGATTTGTGTCACTAATGAGTGTGCCTTCATGTTCTTCATTTGGATTACTGATGGAAATCATTAAGTAGGGCAGCTGAGAATATAGCCCTGTGGCAGTCTACTACAGACCATTCTCTTCTCTGACCTCAGCACTTTATCAGAGCAGTCATTCTACTATGAATCAAAGTTGTTCTAATACTATCATCCATATTTATCAACTTTTTCCTAAGCAATCATGATAGATCTTTTCAAATACATTGCTGAAATTCTGAAACAAAATTTCCCTGCCCAAGCTCTTGATACTAAGCTTACTTGTCCCCTGCCTCATAACATTTTCATTTCTGGTTTTCCTCAGGCCCTTTCACCTAAGTTTTGAACTAGAAAATGAACTTCCACTTATCATAGCCCTAATTAATTATTGCTTTTACAGGTATAACAGCCCAATCCATGCATACAACTGGAAAAATCTTTTTTAACTTCCACACCTGCTCAATTTTGGTGATAACTGCAGAGCTTAGACACTGATTCCACTGCAGGCTTGCTGTCTCTTGTAAGCTTCTGAAAGGAGTCAGCTGGTCTACATGCTCCCCTTCTCTGACTGATATTATCCATTACCATGCCTTCACTGCTGATGCACTTCAATCAGTGCCATTGACTTTCTTTCATGATCTTGTCTCATATCACCAACTACCTACTAAATCTTTCCACCATGGAACCACATTCCACGGAACCATTAGAATTATCATGTCCCAGCCTACTGACCTCCTTTTCTGCTCCCCACTCTCACTGGCACCATCAGTACAACTTGCTTTCATCTGTTTATAGTACCTCCAATCCTCCAATTTAGTCCAGGAATTTTTAGAAGGGTCTCTTGGGTACTTATGTTCCAGGACATGTTCTAAGTACCCCATACATGAACCTTGAGGCTCTTGGTTTAGAGAGAAATCGAACTGAAAAGCAGCTTATGTAAGTAACATGATGTAAGTTCTGGCTTAAATATATTCATGAAAAATAGGCATACATGTGAGCAGAACAGGAGCATCAGAATTATTACCCTTCTGAATGCACGTGGGCTGCCTGGATCTGTAAAGCAGTCAAGAAAACTCAGCCATGGAGACATTTTTTTCAGCATTTTGCACATAGGAAACATCTCTAGGACATCTAGATCACCACATCAAGAATAACTTTATAAAACAAAAGGAATAAATGATGCATCTTAGGGGTGGGGAGATCAGGAGGCCGTCAATAGGGTGGACCAGAGAAGGGACAAGGACAAGCAAGCAAAGCCTTTTGACAACCTTAATGAGCAGATTCAACATATTGCTGGGTGCCAAGAGGCTAAAAATGATGAAAAATGTGTATATTTCTCACAGATGGCTTTGGAACTCATCAAGATCAACTGGAAACTCCTCAAAATATCTTCCTTAGCATGCACTCAGTGGAGAATTTGGTTTATGTCATGTCATAACTGGTATTAGCTTATGCACATATTCCTAGCTTAGTGCTACAATGAAAGACACCAAATATTTATGGAATATTAATTATGTGACCAGCTCTGGACCCCATATTCTGGCAGATGCAATGCTGCAGATAAGCAGAAGCTAGTAATCTTTTTGTAAATGCCTTATTCATTCATGAAACCATAAGCCTGTAAGCTTTTATACAATCTGTTATACTGTGATAGATTTGCATGTATATAAGGAATAGAGTAAAAAGACTACTAAGAGAGAAAAAAAGTGCAAAGTGTAAGTAAAATGCAATTCTTAGAGGGTTTGAAAGATTAATGTGATGAGACCTATTAAAGTGATTTCTAAAAGTTAAGAAACTCTGCCAATGCAAAATCACAGCAGTGGTAAATGGCACATTTCTCTTAATCCTGTGTCCTTGATAATGTCTTTTAAGATTCCTAACTTTTAAGTTTTTTATTTTACATTTCTAACCTTTCTTTGCTGTTACAAATCTGGTATAAATTAATAGGAGAAATGAGGATGTAATAAATAGGGAAACTAAGAAAGGGAAACCAAAGGTAACAGAGAGCCTTAGATAATCGTGGGCATGAGGTCATTTATCAGGAGGAAGAAATGACTTAAGAAGCTTGTCATCAGGCAGTAATTTTCCCCAGACATATTCATTAGCTGTCTGTATACAGAACTGTAGTTTCTGACCAAGAGGAGATACGCAATGGCTTAGAAGGCCCTAGAGAGAGATGAGGAAGTCTTCGGAATTTTTTAGATCACATCCTGACAGAGTTTGATTTTCCCAAGTATCCATCAGGCCTGGACTCAGCCCAGGAGCTGTTCATTGACAAAGTGCTGGGCCTGTGGCCTCAAACGTTCAGGGCAATGGGAGAAAATGAAGAAAGGAGCAGTCAAAGATGGTCTTGAGGTAAAGAATCTGTCTTAAAGCAAACAAATTATATTATTTTCAATACTCAGTATGTGTTCAAATGCACAGGGGTTTTGATTCAAGTACTCAAAGCTGTCACCAGAGTATAGAACATGTCTGACTCATTGGAGCATTCATCCCCAAGGCCTAACTTGCTTCTTAAACAATAGTGCTTCTAGTAAAGGGTTAACTGAAAAAAAATAAAATAAAATAAAATTTTAACACATGATTTAACACAAGTGAGAGACCCTCTTGCAAAGAAGCACAATATTCTCCCAGAAAAGAAGTGCCAGGGTAGTTTTTATTCCTCCAGAGTCTCATCAGTGAATGATAAATGACGCCACTGTGATCCTCTGCTAGTCTCATTTTGCTTCTTTCTCTGGAGCTGTATTCCCCTAGCCTGTTGTTTGTAATTGAAGACAATCTCTCTCTCTTTTAAAAATGAACCTCCTAAAGATTTAGGTCATGTTTGGGGCAGATTCCATGATACCAAGGCAGTCATTCAGTGCCCTCTTTATCAAAATAAACAGCTGAAGTGTCCCACATCCTTGCACTCTGTGTTTTTCTCCTGGGCCTATCTTTCAATTACCAAAGTAATTTTAGAAATCAAACAGAAACTTTAAAGTGTCACAATACCCTGCTAATTAGAGGCCATGTTCTCTTTAGTCATGTGTTAGTATCATAGCCCTTGTCCGTTTTGTCCATGCTTATTTCCCTTCTTTCCCATGGTATCCATCAATTTATTACTTATGTTTCATCTCTAAGCTTATGCTTAATATTTTAAAATACTTCATAACAAAGGCTACCAGCAATAGTCATTAACCAATGAGATATTAATTAACCATTTTATTTTTCTGAGATGGACAGTTCCTTCAGTCTGGCTATTTTGTTGAGAATTTTAAACAAGCTTCAAATTGTTCTGTATTCACCACTCTGATTTTAAATTCACACAAACCTCCTCAGCTGAAATGGCTACCTGTGAAAACAGTGCTGAGCTCCGGTGTTGACATGTCCCACAAGTATGAGAAAGCATCTCTAATCCATCCTTATTTACTCTCTAGAAAAATTACCATAAAAATTCCTGGACATCTTGAGTCCTGTCTTATCTCAGGGGTGAAATGCAATCAGTGTGGGGTAGAAGTGGGAAGGCAAAGCCAGCATCAGGCAGGGGGAGTAGAGGCAGGGGCAGGGGATGGAGGGCGGAACCGCAACACCTAACCGGGGCAGCGCACCAGCTGCTTCAATGGTCATCCCTCAGACCTGAGCAGGAGAGGAGGCTAAAACCTTGGCTCATTTCTGAATCAAAATCCAAGGTATCCTGAAAGTTAGGACAGAGTTAATATCTCACAGAAAACTGGTGTAACTGACTGGGTTCCCTCTGAAGAGCAAAGTTCTCTATACACGCACATACTGGGCTGGCCTTCAACACCCCTCTCCAGTGTAAGAGCTTCCATTAAATTCTCTCTCAAGTAAATGGATTCCTTTTCACAAGTTCCTATGATCCTTTCATTGATTCATTCAACAAATATTTGCTGAGGACTTAATATATGCCAGGTCCATGCTGCAGCTGAGGGCAAAAAATGAAACAGACATGGTCCATGCCTGATGGAGCTTAGAGTCTATGAGGGAGACAGTTATTATTCAAAATCTGAAGCAAACAAAAAATGTAAATTACAACTGTAATCTCTGCTGCCAAGGAAAGGTGCATGGTACCCTGAGAGCCTATAATAAAGGGATTTGGTCTGCCCAGGGATGACAGAGGAGGATTCCCTGGGAATTGTCTTCTTTAGCCAAGAGATTCCAGAAGAGTAAATATTAAGGGCAGAAGTTTGAGTAGAGGAAACAAACGTAAATGGGACCTGCTGTGGTGAACATTGGGCCTCAGTAATTAACTAAAACAAGTTCCATTTGTCTGGAGGAATGAGAGCAATAGGAGTGGTGGTAGATGGTGAGGCTAGAGATGAGCCAGATCCAGAGAATGCCACATAGGCTGTGTTCAGGAGATTTGTCTTCTTCTTAAAAACATGAAGTTGTCAAGAGGTAGTATAGAAATGAATTTCAGACCACAAACTGAGTTGTGAAGAAAACATGTTATTTCTACATTTTTTACGTATTTTACATTGATTTTCATTTTAAGTCCATAACACCAGATGGTGAATTCACAGTAAATTTAATCAAGTCAGGGTTCCTCAGTCAATACAAGGTTTACTTTTATGCCAATCTCAGAGTTGCCCCTACTTTTCAGAGTCCTTTTTTGTCAACAACATCTAAGAAAATGAATACTGCCCCACATTTATTCTTCATCATTAACTCATATATGTCATCATCACTCTAGAGGCACTAAGTCACAAATGTCGCAAGTGACTAAACAAAAGGGATCAAGGGGTAGAAAAAAGGAATTTTTTTGATTGACACATAAAAATATTATCCTGATACAAATGAATTTTAAACATGGGTGGTAATAATATGATCACATTTTTTTTCTGAAAAAAAAATAGATTGCTCTGGTTGCTCTGCAGATAAAGGATGAAAGAAATACATACTGGATGCCAAGAGACTACATTGGATAGTATTTAAAAATTCAAGGTATGTAAATAATAGTTGCTTGGACTAGGGTGGTAGTGATGATATGGAAGAAAGGATATGGATTTGAAAGATATTTAGAGGGTAAAATTGACAGAATTTGATGAAAATATTGGCTATTAGGTTGAAGAAGATCTAACCCTAGGTTTCTGACCTGACAACTGGATTCATGGCGGCACCACCTGCTGAGCAAAAAAAACTGGAGGAAGAGCTGGAGGAAGACATTGGCACAAGTTTACCTTTGGCTGAATCAAATAAAATAGAGTAACCACAGTAAAAGTCTTCTCTGTTTTAAACATCAATCAGTGTCCCAGCCCAGAACAGGAATATCAACATGTCCTACTTCAGGAAGAACCTTCTCACCCCTAGTTCATATGTATTTTGAGAACGTTTGTTCCCTTTTGTCTCATGTTTTGAGACTTTCAATCCTAGGGTTATTTGACAGTAAGCGTGAAAGGTTACTTTCTGTTTTGTCCTTGTATGGTGACAATGCCTTGGCAGCCTCGTTCACCAGGACTCCCAAGGTAAAGTTTCAAAATTGTTAACAGCACTATTAAAAAAAAAAAAATGTAAAGCTTCTACTCTTCTTTATTGAATAGAAAAGCAAGAATGGACACCCAAAAAAGTTCAACAACTCACTATGATTAAAAAATAAATAAAAAGAAAGAAAATTTATTCAACTGTAAATAGTAGGTAATAGATTTCAAGTCTCTGTTTTGCAAGTCCAAAGTTCAATTCATATATGAAAGTCTATCTAGAAAACTAAATATATGCATACGTGTTTCTAAAATCAATACACTTGTTTCTGTACAAATAAATGTGTGCCAAAGGTCCCAGAATTTCTAAATAAGGAGGAAGTGTGGACTCTTGGGAAGGGTACAGTAATTTTTTAATAATTACTCAAACAATAAGCCCTCCAAAAAGCAGTGTTCCATAAATAGTGAGATTTTCAGGTTTCTTGTTTTTCTTTTAACTGTTTTTTGAACAAAAGGGAAAACATGATAACCTCAAATTTAATTAAAACATGTGAAATATAGTTTTTAAATGGGAGCTAAAAGTGATTTTTAAAAAATAAATGAAAGTAGAAACAACAACTCTGGTACTGGCTGACATTTTAAAAATATTTTTATGTTGACTTATTTGCAAAAATTAAGTATTTACACGAATTATACCTCAAATTATTTAAAAACTTTTGAAATGTCTGTGCTCCCATTTTCTTGAGATATAAACATACCTTCTTTATGTAGTATGTCTAGGAATATTCTCTCAGTTTTTTTGTCTACATGGAACACTTGAAAGATAATGATTCCCAGGTGTCATGTGCATGTGTATGAAGCCTTCACCATCACATTTCAATCATGTAACCAGCTTGTATTTCAGAACACTACTGAGACCGATGATAAGAATCATGGGGGGTGAAACAATGTCAGTGAAACTAATAACTTAGAACAAGACACATAAAAGTCAACCAAAGCCAAATATTTTATGATGTGTACCATAAATTCTATGAAGAAAGGGAGGTCAATGAGGGCTGAAGAACTCAGTAAAGCCCTCATAGGAGAAATGGGGTTTAAACTGTGCTTTGAAAAATTCAGTGCAAAATAAATGAAAGGTCTTTAAATGAAGGGAACTGCATGAAGGAAGAATGGCAATAATGATGTCTGTGACTCAATTACAAAACAAAATCAAATGAACAAACTAAACACAGCTCTATTGAAATTGAAGTCGTTGTATCAATATGGGTTAACAGGAAGTTGGAGCAGATTTAATTTCTTTCAATGTCAAAAATTTGTCAAAGGCAAAGAGAAAGGTCATGACTAATTTTTCATACCTATGCCAACCAAATTTCTTTCTTTGTTTCTTCTTATAGGCAACAGACATAACATTGGACACAGAACTCAGTACCTAATTATTCAAATACATTCCAAACAGAACAGAGATGTTTATTAAGCATCTAAGGAAACAGTTGGGCCACAACCTGAAGAATTGCAGTGAAAATCACCAACTCCTTGTCCCCAGAACATTCTATCCATAATGTAAAGCCAGTATAACATTACTCCATAAACTTCCTCAGGTACCTGACATTTTCTTTCTACTCCTCAAGTATATTACAGCTCCTCTCCAACTGGAGAGAAAGGAGCTCCTTTTCATCTACAGTGAAAAGGACTAAGATTATTGTAGATAATGGAAAATTTACATATTCAGAAGTGAGCTGCAGATATCTCCCATCATTTCTTTGGATGAACCAAAAGGCGTGGTAAGCAATGGTATAAAGGATGCTACAGAAAACAGTTTCATCTAAAGATAATACATCAGAAGAGGAGTTAGCAACTCTGACACATGTCAGTTTCACTATTTTGTGTGTGTGTGTGTGTGGTACCAGGACCAGGATTGAACCCTGGACCTCACATGCAGGAGGCTGTTGCTCAACCACTGAGTCGCATCATCTCCCCAGAGGGGCTCCCTCGTCTGTTTTGCTCATTGTTTGATCCCTGTCTGCTTGTTGTCTTTGCTCATTGTCTTTTCATTGCTGTTTTTGCTCATTGTCTACTCATTGTTTTTGCTCATAGTCTGTTTTTCTTTAGGAGGCACTGGGAACCAAACCCATGACCTCCCATGTGGGAGCTGGGCGGTCAACTGCTTGAGTCACATCTGCTCCCCTCATTTCTTTTTTCTTTTGTTTTATTTTAGGTTTATATATTTGAGACTTGGGTAGTAAAGGCTCTACTAGAGTTCATATTTTGAATTTTATTTGAATTTAGTTTAAAAACAGAAAGCTCTCAGTTGTTCTTTTTCCTGGGAATTTGTAATTAAGTGACAAACACTGAAAATAAGGCCTTCTTAAGGCTAGACTGCAGTCATATCTATTTAATTGAACTTTTTTTCATGCTTCTCTAAGCTAGACTATTATATTTTGCAAAAAGCTCAGTAGCAAAATTGCAGTGCTTAGAAAAGATTTTCCGCCTCACCTTTTTTTAAAAACTGACGTTCTTATCTGGTACTTTTTAAGATGCATCAAAAAATTACACAACCTGACAACTGTTAGGTTTCTTCCTGTACTTCAGAAAATCAAGAAGAGAAAAAATAAGCATCATTTTCAGAGCACAGTATTTAAACTTACTTAAAGGTAATATCTCCAAAATCTTTGAGGAGATTGAAATTATTTTGCAAGACCTGTTTTTCACAGGCAAGTAAAAATTACACAAATATATACACACAGGCATATGAATTCTGCATGTAATAAAGAACCGCTGAGATTACAAACATTATTTTCTTGTAAAAACCCTACCTATCATATTAACCAAATTCAAAATTTGTATCTGGCTCTTTGTACACAAAACTACAACCTAAGAGACCCTCCTCTGCTCCTGATAAATCACTAGATGATCACTTTTTAAAAAAACTTTATGTCAACTTCAAAAAATAAAATAACAGACAAAAGGCAGCTTAACAAGTTATGAAAGCATTACTTTTAAAAATCCTGTCCGGGCACACAAACTCAATTGTTTCTCCAGTGTTCCAAAAGATAACTGAGTGCAGATTGGTTAAATGACATGACCAAGGTAGCTTTGTTAATGAAGAAAATGGAGAAAAAAAAAAAAAAGGATATAAAAGCTTGATCATATTCACATCTCATAAAACTAAATCCCATATTCTTTTTTTATTTTTTGACCATGAGCATTGATTTAGTACCTTCTTTGCCTTTGCTACAAAAATATTACAATATTACTGTTAACTACAGCCTATAAATTATATTAGTTGTATTTTCCCATGTTACATAATTACTTTTTATACTATTTATATGCTTTTATACTATTTATCTGAAGAATGCCCTCTCTCCTTGGAGTCTTTCTCCCTAACCACAGATGTGTTTATTGTCTACATCTTTCAAGGTACTTTCTGTTGTTGTTATTTAATCTTTAGAAAATTGTCATCTCAAAATTTAATTAACTAAATTTTCCTTCTTTGTAACAATTACTATTATTGTATCATTCTCCTTTCTGTATCAAACTCAAACCAGAGGAAATTTCCCAAGTCTCCAATCCTCCTCTGAATTCTTCTACAGTAATATTTCTGATTGACCTATGTCTTCTTCTTTTCTCAAACATAAAAGAAACCACAAAAGCAATTGTACCAGAATATTTGTCTTCAAAGCAATTTTATGGGATTCTAAATTTTCTCTATTTTAGTACCTCCTGGACAATAATCCACAAGCAAAATTTTAATATTCTGGGATCCAAGGAATCTATAATTGATTATATAGCTGCTCAGTAATGATATAATATTTTAGCTGTTAGAACATTAGATTAAATTTTTAGTGCTCAACTTAATTTTTATCAGAGATACAATCAAGTATTCAAATCACAAGACCCTTTTTTATTATACTAGAACATTGTTAGTTGAGAAAATTTGGAAAATTTTGAAATCTTTTCATAATTTCTACAGCCTGAATTTTATCGACAGAGTCAACTCAGTTAAATTCAACTCAACTAGCCACTTATAAAATTTCAATTTGTTTAACTAGGGACCACCAAAAGAACAATGATAATCTATTTCAAAGTGAAATACCACATTGTAACAATGAGAAAAAGACATGACCATGACCAAAACTAAGTAAAGAGTTTTGCAACTGTTCAAATAAAATGATCTTTTAAATGGCCAAGTAGGCTTTGATAGAAAATAATGAAGAATTGATCTCAGGAAACTTTGAATTTGAATTGGTTTATTCAACTGTCAATGTGTTCCATATAACTATAGTAGGTAGAATTTAATAGTTTTGAATTTATTATTTACAGTGGTTAGTTCAAAAGTAGCTCTACTAATATATTAAATACCTTCTACTGAATGAGCTTATCAAGATACTAACATGTCTAGAAAAATAAAAGTTTTTGTTATAATGAAAATAAACATTCTTCATGGCAGTGCTCTACTGTTCATTAGAATATACTTTGTGGAGATGAGAACGATTTCATATCCAATCTTCTCTAAGCCTTTCCTCCCATACATAGCATTCTAAGCCCATGGTACTCTTTCCTCCAGCAAAGGTCATTTTCCAAGTCAGTTACTCATCTCTGTAACTCCTATCCTCCCAACACTACTTATTGCCCTCCCAGCTCAGATGTATACTTCTGAAGTATTCACTGGCTGGCCGAAGGCATAATGTATATGTGCACGTTTTCCTTCCTCTGATTTACATTTTTTCAGAAGCACTGTTTAAACGAATATTAGGTATTTTCAATCTGTAATTATAATCCATGCTATTCCACTTACTTCAATATCTATATTTTTCCAGTCATATATTTATTTCTGTTCTTTCTTGTTAATAAATTCCTTAAGAAATGGTGCCAACATTCCTCAAATATGTATTACAAAACTTGAGATTATTAAATGAGCATTACACTACTTGTTGGCAGTCAGACTGAGCAGGAAACTTACAATAAACAATATAAAGCATGGATTTCATTCTGTTAAGCATAACCATTTCCTCGAAATCAAGAACAAATGGTTTAAATTGGTTTCCTAGAACAAAAGAACTTGAGTACAGTGAAAAATGTGATAATATTTAATGGACTATTTTAATACATGATTAAGTTCCCAAATTGTAATTTACAATCAAAACAGTTGGTGGCACCTTTGAAGCAATTTTTTGTTTTTGTCATTATCTATGCTGCCTGCGTTTTGTTAGACAATGACATTCATATACAAAGCCTTCATAATTACATGGATTTAGACAAATTTTCTGATGTTTAGATGATCTTATTATAATACAACTTTTAACTGTTCATTATATACTTTGAGAAAATAAAACCCAAAACAAACATAACAAGAACTGTGTCTCAAATAATAGTACATATTACTCAGATATTTTGTGCATGAGTTTTAGCCTGATGAAAAATTTTACTTCCTTTTAAAGGCAAATCAGGAGTCCCTTGAAAACAGCATTTCTTACCCAGACACAAGACCAAATAAAGTAGACACAACATGTAGGAAGGATTGAGGAGACCCATTAATAGTTTTTTCTTAAATGTCCCCACCACTCTTAGATTCTCTTCTCCATTAAGTTGTTACATGGCTTAAACTTCCTACAAGAGAAAGTTATTCTTTCCATTAAAAAAAAGTTGCAATGTCAGTGTAATCCCTCTAAAGGGAAAACACCCTTGAGAAATGTAATTCACTATTAGCACCAAAACAGAAAGAGACTTTAAGTTTTAGGCAGAATATAACCAGTGATTACATAAATAAACATTTGTATAATGTTTTAGAGTTTTTTGGGGTGCTAGTGAGGAATAATTAATCTCACCTCTTTCCTGAATTTGGAGCCAAATGAGAAGCAGATGCCAAAATCACAAAGATGAAGGAATTTGATGAAGTTGGGTTGAGAATATAGCTTTGACCAGCTGCTAAATGTGCTTCTTAATAGTTTACCACAGGAGTTTATCTCCTCCTTCCCAACTGCCTTGGAATTCACAACAAAGCAGACTAGAAGGGAATGTGATGTTCTTTTGGACACTGTAGTCCACAAAGAAAAAGTCCAGAAGGGGCTGGCTTTGTTCATGATCTGTTCCACTGCCTAATCTCTGAGGAGGTTTGGAAGCAGCTAAGTATTCTGCCACTATTTCCAGACGGGAAGATGTTTCTATTCTTTGGGACCAGGCAGAGATACTAGGAAAAGACCACAATGGTTCTCCTCAGAGCAGTAGTTCTTAAGTAGGATGCATTGTCACTTGGAGTGTGTAGCTACTAGTGTCCAGTAGGTAAAGGCCAGAGTTGCTGCTTAACATTCCATTGCACAGGACAACCCTTAACAACAAAGAATTGTCCAGCCAAGGACACTTATTTATAATGCACTCTAAGATTCATTAATTCATATTATTCTCACAATTGCCACATAAGAACGGAGTGACAGATAGCATCATTTTACAGAAGAGAGTCTCCAAAGTTTGAAAGATTTTTCTACAGTTGTACACTTAAATCAGACTTCTGATAAGAAATAGAATTATCTTTCCTGTTGATGAGGGATAGATAAGGATGTGAAGTCCCACCACTTCCTGGGATAATTGGTTTAAAAGAGGAGCCTGTGTGGAGAGGCCTTGGGCAACAGGAGGATTCATAGATAGGGAAAGGTAGGATGACAGAAAAGCTAGTAAGGATGCTAGAGACACACTTCACTAACCCTTCATTTAACAAGTGTCTGCCCTGCCCGAGAACTTCAGGGGGACAATGAAGCTTTTCTATATTAAACATATTTGAGACATGATTTAGGATGGAGAAAATTGATATTAATTATAAACTGCTATTATTTGGGGGATTTCCTAGTCTTCCTATAAGTTGTATGTGTTGTTTAGGTGAATTAATGATTATTGTTAATAGTATTTTTCTTATTATTAAGTATACTTTTTAATAATAATTTTCTTTAAATGAGGTCAGATTCTCTCTGCTAGTCCTGCTCATAGGTGCAGTTACACAGTTTTAGGAATGTCTTACAGCTAAAATATTTGTGACCATGCAAATTGGAGGTGTAGTTAAATGCAGGTGAGGAGAGGATTTCTTGGATTAGCAAAAAAATAGGAATATTGAATAAAAATGGAATAGAACACATGAACAGGTTGTTGCCCAAAATTATATTACATGCCAGTATTAGCACAGGTAGGGACATAAACTAGAATCTAGGAGACACGCAAGTGATAACATTGAAGCGCTCTCCTTCAGAGCCTGTCAATAAGTCTTCCAGATAGTCGACATGGTGGTATTCCAGGTAATACCTTGAGCCAAATTAAGTCCTTGAGGACTCCACAGTTAAACAGGAGATAGATATAAGCAATTGGCTATAATAAAATATAATGAAATCTATAATATTAATATTATAAAATAATATGAAAGATGGAAGGAGGAAAGGAATACTAGGCAGGAATGGAATGCAAACATGGGAGAAGGTGACAAAGGAGAATATGTTTTAGATAGATCTTAAACAAGATATTACTTTACAATTTTTTTATAAGTAGAGGGGATAACTGGAGTAGAAAAACATTAACAAAGGCACAATTCGACATAAGATCCCGGCATGGTCGGGAATAAAATATGTTCCTATGACAGTAACATAAACTGAAAGGGTGATGAGAAATGAGGTATGAATATAGTGTGGGTCATTTCCATTCTCAGAAGTTAAGACACTAGCAGAGAAAGAAAGTTTAAGCCAGGTGAGAAATAAATGATAAGGGCCTGAACTAGCACAGTGAATGGGAAAGGAGTGGAAAGAGAATCAGGGGTGATTTCTAAGGCAGCAGTGTTGGAACTCAGGATGTGACTGATTTTAGAAGTCAAAGAAATGGGAAAGATCAAAGGTATCCCTGGGAATTTCTTGTTGAGTGCTTGGGTGAATGGATAGGAATAGAGTTAAAAGATTTTCAAACTTGAAGAGAAAGAGATTGAGGAAATGATCAAGAAAATAATCTAATTTATATCATCAGGAGTTACCAATCCACAAGGAATATTTCAATATACAGACCTGAAATTCAAGAGCATACTAATAGCTAAAATAGCTTATTTGCTATGTGTTTATATATTGGTGATTTTTTGAGCATTGCTCAATCCACAATTTCTACTTCTGTTTTGAAGCCTAATATCTATTCTAAGGCATAATGCATCTAATGGGGATAAGATGAGCACACAAAGTTTTACACTGATTAAAGCTCATGCAATAATATAATAAAGAACTAAAATTTATAAAGCACCAAGTATATATTACAAGGGAGTTCACAGGGAAGAGATATCAATGAGGACCACAAAAAGGATTTGTGGAGTTGGTGGAAGATGATGAGCCCTGGAAGGCTGCGTAGAATTTAGTAAGCAGAGAGAAAGGACAAAATTACAATCCACATGAAAAGAAGCACAGGCAAAAGTGGGGCTGAACATGTTTTCTCGAGACAGAGATGAGACAAGCATTTTTGAAGTTAACGTTGGGGAGCAGTGGAAAATTTAGTTGACTAAATGGGGTAAGGAAAAATTATTAAAAAGTTGAAAGTGTTTATACATACAACCACATATATCTTTACATATTTATGTAACAGAAGACAAGACTCAGAAGGAATTTTATTTTTTTTACAAGTGGCATAGTGAAATCAATGTTTAGTAATATTTGACAGGCAATAGAATGCAGAAGATTAGAATTCACGTTTGGATCCAATCACCATCTAATGCTGACCTACTTTTCATACATTCCTTCCCCCAATATTTATTGCTTGACTACTTTGTATCAGCTCTCATCCTCGGGATACAGAGATATCCAACACAAACAAGATCCTAGCCTACAAAGAGTTTACAATGTCCCTGTAAAGGCAATATGTCAGAAAGTCACACAAATGCCATGAGAGAAAAGGAAGACAACTTCAAACCTGGACAAGGTAATTAGGAGCAAGATGAGAGGATAGTAGATGTTTACCAAGGGAATAAAAAGAACAAGATTCCATCCCGGGATAACTGGAGGAAATGTTCATCCCATTGACAGAGAAAGGAGAAATGAGAAACAAGACTTGTTGAAAATGAAAAATAAGTTCACTCTTGGATGTACTGATTTTGATGTGATATCAACACAGCTAATTCAGTGGAAAAAGAAATAAATGCTAAAATAAGAATCTTTTTTAAAAAGAAAAATATTTATTGGGGTATATGTATGACCTTCTGTGGGAAAAATATTTTAAAAATTTACCTTTAATGAATAGATTCTTTACTTTAAAATAAGCAATCTGTGGTAATAAATAGATTCTAATTTGTACTATATCCCAACTAGAAGATATTAAAACTCCCAAACTCCACTTTAGAATTAAGCAAATTTTATCTGTCGTATTTGAGTTTTTTGTGTTTTTTTGTTTATTAATCAACCAAGTCTCCAACCCATAAGTAAAACAGAACTGACCTGAATCAAAAACCTGCAGCAACCAATAAGAAACTATTTCAATAGCAAGTAGGTTTACTAGACATGTTTAATGATTAAAACAAAGCCAAAGAGGTTGTGAAACCTCCCTGTCCCCATGTGTTACAGATTCATTTTCATCCAGGTAGCTGGGTCTCTACTGTAGACAGAGAACTTGATAGTCAGAGATCATTTGTTCCTAAAACGTAGATGTTCCTGATTTCTGTTTATGCCTGGCTTCTTTACTTCGAATGTCTTTTGATAATGTTCAAAACAAAAAAGAAATATCCTTCTCCATCTGGAGTCTTGTGAATATCACACAATTCAATTCTTATAACTGTGGTTGACTGCTAAAATTTCCATAGTCAGTCAAGGTGATTAGATAAGATGGGCTGCCTTACAGAGCTGCCTTTTACATGTGATTGAATAAACTATTGGTGAAACAATATCCTTTCTACCTTACTACCACTAAATGGGGGTGTGTGATTTAGATTTCACCTATTGCTGCTTTCGTGATTTCCTGCTGCCAGCTCTATCTCAGTATCCTGCTTGATGAACACCTTGCTGATATCTGCGTGTCTGGGAAATTCAACTTTACAGTTATTTCTTAGGTAGGACTGGATTAACCTATAAGGTGATGATGCATTTATCTGTAGAGTATTGAAAAATAATATTCCGATTCTTAACATTGAGAGAGGTAGAAAGATAGATCTATGGAAGCGTCAGATCTCTCTCCTGCATGAACATTTACTGGCATTCAGGGTACTTGCCTGACTTGCTTTTTAGAGAAATCATAATGCTATAGCCATGCAGTATTGACTGAAGTCAATATCACTTTAAAACCGAGATGCTGCTTATGTAGCAACTCAGTAATAATGAATCCAAATATTCCTCACAATTGGTAAATAGAACTAGAAAAACAAGTCTGCACTTAGCCATGCTAACATCTGCCATAATTTTATCCTGAAAGTTTGCCTCAGTAGAGGCAAGGCAACTACTGTCATCAGCCTCTAGCTAATTAATTTATGGAAACTACTTGCAGTTAGTCACAATTAGCAACAGTGTAGGGATTTGAGTACATTTGCTAGATATCACCAAGACACTCTCTTATTTTTTTCATTACAAAGTATGAGCAAGATAAAATACACATTTTATATTATGAAGAGATTTGCATGGTTTAAAACAAAATGGTACAAACACAAAGCTAAAAATATCAATCCTCCATCTCTTACAAATATCTATACCTAGGCAAAGACTCTTCTTCCCAAGGATTCATCTTTGACATTATAAGAGAAATATAATATAAAAGTCCATATTTATTTATAAGATTTTTTAAAATATCAAACTAATTATTAATATTATGTATCATTAGGTGCAAAATTCTATGTAGTATGTTAATATTGAAAAAAAATTTAAGCTTCTAAACAACGAAGTCAAGAATGAAAAATAGTTTCAAATCTCATGCCAACTCAAATCAATTACTAGTAGCTTCTGGAACATTGGTTTTGTTTGTTTAGTTGTAAAGCAGTTTTATTCACACACCATACAATCCATCCAAAATGTACAATCAGTGGCTTTCAGTATAATCACAGAGTTGTGCATACATCACCACAATTAATTTTAAACATTTTCATTGCTCCAAAAAGTAAATTCCCAAGACCCTTATAACCTTCTATTATTAACACTGAGCATTGGTATAGTACCTTTGTTACAACTGATGAATGAATATTAAAATAGTACCCTTAACTATAATCCCTCATTTACATTAGGTGTATTTTTTTCTGATATACCACCCTATTAACACCTTGTAATAGGGACATACATTTGTTCTAGTTTATAGAAAACATTCTTATATTTGTACTATTAACTACATTCATCATCTACAACAGTGTTCACTATGTTATGCAATTTAATGTTTCATCATCTAGCTTTCTTCTAGTGACATACATGACCCTGAATTTCCCCTTTAAACACAATCACACTTAATTCAGCACTGTTAATTATACTCATGATAATGTGGGACAATCACCTGTATTCATTGCCAAACATTTACAACAAACCTTATTGAAAATTCTGCACAAATTAAGCATCAGCTCTCCATTTTCTACCTTCATCCTATCCCCTGATAACCTATATTCTAGATATTAACTCCATGAGGTTGCTCATTATAATTAATCCATATTACTGAGGTCATACAGTATCATTTTCTCTCAGGCTTATTTCACTGAACTTAATGTCCTCAAGGTTCATCCATGTTGTCACATGCATCATGACTTCATTTCTTCTTACAATTGAATAATATTTCATTGTATGTATATACCACATTTTGTTTATCCATTCATCATTGATGGAAACTTATTATTCGATAATTGTGAATAATGCCACTATGAACATTGGTGTGCAAATATCTGTTCAAGTCCCTACTTTCACTTCTTCTGAGTATATAACTAGTATCGGGATTGCTGGGTCATATGCCAATTCTGTATTTAGCTTCCTGAAAAACCACCAATCCATCCTCCACAGCGACTTTACTATTCTACCCTCCCACTAGTAATGAATGAGTGTTCTTATATCCCCACATCCTGTCCAACAGTTGTTGTTTTCTGTTTTTGTTTGTTTTTAAAAAAAATAGTTGTCATTCTAGTTGGTATAAAATGATATCTTATTGTGGATTTGATTTGAATTTCCCTAATCACTAGTGATGTTGAGCATATTTTAATGTGCATTTTAGCCATTTGAATTTCCTCTTTGTAAAATGGCTATTAAAGTCTTCTGGGTTGTGTGTCTATTTGTTGTTGAGTTGTAGAATTTCTTAATATAATCTGGATATTAAACCCTTATTGGATATATGATTTCCAAATAGGCTACATTTTCACTTTCTTGACAAAGTTCTTGAAGTTTAAAAGTATTCAAGTTTGAAAGGGCCCTATTTATCCTTTTTTTTTTCTTGTGTTGCTTATTCTTTGGGTGTAACATCTAACAAACCTTGTCTACAACAAGATCTTGAAAATGCTTTCCTACATTTTCTTCTAGGTGTTTTATGGTCTTCACTCTTATGTTTAGGTCTTTGTTCAAATTTCAGTTAATTTTTGTGTAAGGTGTGAGATAGGGGTCTTCTTTCATTTTTAAGATATGGATATCCAGTTCTCCCAGACCCAT
Organism: Dasypus novemcinctus; assembly: GCF_030445035.2. Lineage (NCBI taxonomy): Eukaryota > Metazoa > Chordata > Mammalia > Cingulata > Dasypodidae > Dasypus > Dasypus novemcinctus. The sequence goes on from NC_080683.1 coordinate 49,741,766, forward strand.
TTGTGGAGGCAACTGTTCTATCCCAGTTGAGTGGACTTGGCAGCCTTGTCAAAAATCAATTGCCTGAGGAGTGGATGTGGCTCAAGCAGTTGGGTACCAACCTTCCACATGGGGGGATTCCAGGTTCAGTTCTTGGTGCCTTCTAAAGAAGATGAGCAGACACAAAGAGCTGATTCAACAAGCTGATGCACCAGACACAAGGAGCAGGAAGTGGATGTGGCTCAAGCAGTTGGGTACCACCTCCAACATAGGAGGTCCTGGGTTCAGTTCCTTATGCCTCCTAAAGAAGATGAGCAGACAACGAGTGGACACAATCGAGTGGACAAAATAAGCAGAGACAACAAGCAGACAATGAGCAGAAAAGACAGACAGATGAGGGAGTCATCTGTGATGGGGGGGGTCAATTGACTATAGTTGCAAGGGTCCATTTCTGCACTCTCAATTAAATTCTAATGATCAATATGTCTATCTTTATGTAAATACCATATTTTTGTTTGTTTTGATTTTGTTTTTAAAAGTAATTATTATTTCTAAGTTTTTTTAACAAATCAATTTTATTGATGCATATTAATCAAGTGTAAATCCACCCAAAGTGTAAAATCAATGGTATTCAGTATAATCACATACTGTGCATTCATCACTTCAGGCATTCTTGGAGCACTTTCATTATTCTAATAATAATTTTAACAAAAAACAAACAAACTCATCCCCTCTCAAACTCTCTATGCTTCTCCTGCCGTACATAGCTGCTATTCTGTTTCCTTCTCTTTAGTATATTTATATTTATATGTTATAAAAATAGTCTTATATATGCAAGATCACTCATATTTATGATTTACATGAGGTTTTACTATCTTATAATAGCCCATGCTGCAATTTTTACCTTTCCTTCTAGTAATATACATGACCTTAGAATTTCCTTTTCAATCACTGTCATACCTATATAATAGCTCCTTTAATTACAAATGCCATGATAAACTTTCTCCATTTCTATTCATTTCCAAAGATTTACAAACAAGATTTTTACCAATTTACACAGATTAACCCTTAGTTTTCCATTCTCTACCCTCCTATTTTCTGGTGACCTATATTCTAATTATTAACTCCATGAGTTTACATAATATATTCAGTTCATAATAGCACAATCATACAGTATTTGTCCTTTTTTGTCTGGCTTGCTTCTCAGCATAATGTCCTCCATGTTCATCCATGTTGTCATATGCTTCACAACTTCATTTCTTCTTACTGCTGCATAATATTCCATTGTGTGTATGCACCACAATTTGTTTATCCATTCATCAGTTGGTGTACACCTGGATTATTTCCAACTTTTGACAAATGTCTATTTGGGTCTCAGTTCTCGGTTCTTCTGAGTTACCTCGTATTGCTGGGCTCCATGGCAAATCTATATTCAATTTCCTTAGGAACTGCCAAACAGTCCTCCACAGTGGCTGTATCAGTCTACATTTGCACCAACAGTGACTAAGTTTTCCTGTCTCTCCAGATCCTCTCCAACATTTACAGTTTGACTTTTTAATAGTGGCCAGTCTATTAATAACAGGTGTGAAGTGATATCTCACTGTAGTTTTTTTCCCCTGTATTTTTTAATTCATTTTTTAAAAATATTACATTCAAAAAATATGAGGTCCCCATTCACCCCCACTGCTCCCACCCCACCATTCCCCCACAGCAACACTCTCCCCCATCATCATGACACATCTATTGCATTTGGTGAATACATCTCTGAGCATCGCTGCACCTCATGGTCAATGGTCCACATCATAGCCCATACTCTCCCACGTTCCATCCAGTGGGCCATGGGAAGATCTACAATGTCCGGTAATTGTCCCTGCAGCACCACCGAGGACAGCTCCAAATCCCGAAAATGCCTCCACATCTTATCTTTTCCTCCCATTCCCCACACCCAGCAGCCACCATGGCCACTTTTTCCATACCAATGCCACATTTTCTCGATTACTAACCACAATAGTTCATGAATAGAATATCAGTAAGTCCACGCTAATCCTTACTGTATTCCTCCTTCCTGTGGACCTTGAATTGGTTGTGTCCATTCCACATCTATGTGAAGAGGGGGCTTAGATTCCACATGGATACTGGATGCAATCCTCCTGCTTTCAGTTGTAGGCACTCTAGGCTCCATGGTGTGGTGGTTGACATTCATCAACTCCATGTTAGCTGAGTGGGGTAAGTCCAATAAACCAGAGTGTAGGAGCGGAAGTCTGTTGAGGCTCAGGGCCTGGCTATCATACTGTCAGTCCAGAGATTTAGATCGCCTAGATATATCTTAAACCCCAGCACCAACTACAATTCCAGTAAAGTAACAGGAAAGGCTTGTGAAAAGAGATCCCATCTGAGTCCAGCTCCATCACACAGAAACACTAACTCCAAAGAAGGGCCAACTGACATGGCAGTGAACACCATCTGCCATGACCATAAAACCTGTGGGTCTCTTTAACCCTCAGAAGAACCAATACTTGGGGTTGTATCTACTTTATCTGTCTCTGAGACTCTGCTCACATGTGCATAAGGGCAATCCTTCTGACAACCTCCAGACTCTTTTCTAGAGACTCATAGCCATATAAACTCATTTGTCCTTTCCATTTCCCCCTTAATTTAGGTTAAAAAGCATTCTTAACTCCTGTTATTATATGTAGACAGGGATATTCTGCTGGTCCACGTTGAACCTTTTATTCAAGGTCATTTTCTAGTTACGTCATCAGCTGGTACTTGTAGTGATCCCTCAGTGCCAGGGAGGCTCATCCCCGGGTTTCATGTCCCACACTGGGGGGAAGGCATTGCATTTACATGCTGAGTTTGGCTTCGAGACTGGCCACATTTGAGTAACATGGAGGCTGTCAGGAGGGAACTCTTAGGCACAGTGCTGCCTTGTTCTTATTTCAGGTGTATAGGCTCACAAGCATAGTCATTAGTATCAGGGGCTCACTGTTGGACCCTCATTCCTTCCTGGTCCTTGCCGTTGCACCCAGGGGACTGCCACTACTCCCCTCAGGACCACAACAGAGCCCCACCGGCCAGGAATCCAGCACCCCCCCAGCTGTTGTTTTTAATTTTTTCCACTATGAGTATATCCAAACATTTCCATGCACCCTGGACACATGCCCTGTATAACTCCCTGTCAACCATATATCGCCTGTCAATAACATCCCATACCAGTATTCCTCTGCTGCCATTGTTGAATCACTCTGTGATCCAAAACTTCCTGAAAAGTGAAGCCCAATATAATGTCAGGTTCCCTTAATAGTAAAATGGAATATAGTGATGAATTTAAAGGTTAGATATAGAATACATATTGATTTGGAAAAATTCTACATCTTATCTTTTTCTTTTCTTTTTTCCTAATTATTAAGCTTCTCTTCACAAGAGCAATAGATCACAGTAATTCATATATACAATATACAGTACTCCCACATATCCAATATAAACCCTTTTCCCTTCCACAGCAATAATCTTTTAACATATTCATACCATATTTTACTGAAACTGATGTACAGATATTGAGACAATAGCTTTCAAACAAGGTAACATTTGTGTTTACATTGTGGTTCATACTTTAGGCTATACAATTTTCTAAATTTTTAGTTATCCTATGTTTTACATTATGATTTATATTATTAGTCTGTCGGCCCTTATATGTTTTTGGTGTAATATGACATGTTTTATATCCATCCTTGTGTACTCTTGTGAAACACTTCTATTGCCCTCACAGTTACGTTGGTTCCATCTACTCAATATCTATTTCCCCCTCCCCTTGGGGCCCACAGTGACAATCAATTTTCATTTCTTGAGGAGCCATGTTCAGAGATACTTGCAACAGTGTTGAGGGCTTGACTTGCTCAACTGCCCCAATGCCCTGGGAGCCACCATTTCTCTTGAGAGATACAGTTGCCTCTATTTGATGGCATTAGTCCTCCCCAGGATGTGGGTATACCTTCACTTTCATTATATGGGTCTCTAACAATGATATAACCCACTCTGGCAAAATGAGCATTCACCTATTCCCTAGGAGTCTGTCCTACATCCGATTATCCCCTTTAAGTATCTTAAACAGGTAACTTTCCTTATCATATTTTGAAAAGGTTCTCAGCATTATACTCTCAACCAATACCTGACAATCTCCTATGTTCGTATGTTGCCTCACCCTCCTCCCAATTTCTTGGGTAACATTACCCATCCCCCCATCCCTAGCCCCCCTCAAGCCTGCAAAGTCCCACCCAAAGGTAACCCTATGCCCCCATTTTATCCCTTCCTTGTGCACATACTTACCTCCAGCTTATCATAGATTTCACCCATGTAGATGTCAGCTTACATCCTTCCTCTACCCCCTGATTTCCTGTAAGCCTATCTTCCAGTCTCTAGCTCTCTGAGGCAGCTTTGTTTACTTATTTCATATCATTGAGGTCATGTAATATTTGTCCTTCAATGCCTGGGTTGCTTCACTCAACATAAGGTTCTCAAGATTCATCCATGTTATCCCATGTGTTTGTTCTTAAAGCCAAATAGTATTCCATTGTATGTATATACCACATTTTATTGATCCACTCATCTGTTGATGGGCATTTGGGTTGATTCCAACTTTTGGCAATAGTGAACAATGCTGCTATGAACATTGGTGTGCATACATCGGTTTGCATCCTTGTTTTCAGTTCTGCTGGGTATATACCCAGCAGTGGAATTGCTGGGTCATATGGCAAATCTATGGTTAGTTTTTTGAGAAACCACCAAACTGTCCTCCAGAATGGTTGGATCCTTCTGCATTCCCACCAGCAGTGGATGAGTGTTCCCATTTCTTCACGTCCTCTCCAGCATTTGTATTCTTCTGTTTTTTTCATAGCTGCCAATCTTATGGGAGTAAGATGGTATCTCATTGTAGTTTTGATTGGCATTTCCCTGATAGCTAAAGATTTGGAGCATTTTTTCATGTGCTTTTTAGCCATTTGTATTTCTTCTTTGGAGAAGTATCTGTTTAAATCTTTTTCCCATTTTTTAAGTGGGTTGTTTATCTTTTTATTTTCAAGATATAGGAGTTCTTTATATATGCAAGTTATAAGTCTCTTATCGGATGTATGGTTGCCAAATATTTTCTCCCATTGTGTAGGCTCCCTTTTTACTTTCTTGACAAACTCCTTTGAGGTTCAGAAGGCTTTAATTTGAGGAAGTCCCATTTATCTATTTGTTCTTTTGCTGCTTGTGCTTTTGGTGTGATGTTCATGAAGCCATTTCCTATTACAAGGCCTTGTAGATGTTTCCCTACACTGCTTTCCAAAGTCTTTATGGTCTTGGCTCTTATATTTAGGTCTTTGACCCATCTTGAGTTGATCTTTGTATAATCACTGTAGTTTTGATTTGCATTTCCCTAATCATTAGTGATGTGGAATAACTTTTCATGTGTTTCTTCACAATTTATGTTCCTTCTTTTGACAATTATCTTTTCAAGTTGTTTGCCCATTTTTTATTCAGATTATTTGTCTTTTTATTGTTGAGTTGTATGATCTCTTGTCATCAGTATTAAATCTTTATCAGTTAGGTAATTGCCAAATATTTTCTCCCTTTGAGTTGGCTGCCTTTTCACCCTTTTGACAAAGTCCTCGAAGGTGCAAAAGTGTTTAATTTGAGGAGGTCCCATTTGTCTATTTTTTCTTTTCTTGCTCATGCTTTGGGTGTAAGTTTTAAGAAACTACCACCTACCTCAAGAACTTGATGGTATTTTCATCTGTTTTCTTCTAGGAGTTTTATGGTTTTCACTTTTATTTTTAGGTCCTTGATCCATTTTTAGTTAAATTTTATATAATGTATGAGATAAGTATCTTCTTTCTTTTGGATATGAATAACCAGTTCTCCCAGTACCACTTGTTGAATAGACTGTTCTGACCCAGCTGGGAGGGCTTGACCACCTTGTCAATAATCACTTGACTCTAGAGGTGAGGGTCTATTTCCAAAATCTTGATTTGGTTTCAATGGTCAATGTGTCTGTCTTTATGCCAGTACCATGCTGTTTCTACCACTGTAGCTAAGTAATATCCTTTAAAGTCTGGATGTGAGAGCCCTCCAACTTCAATCATCTTTTTAAAGAATTTTTCGGCTATTCAGGGGCACTCACCCTTCCAAATAAATTTGATAATTGGTTTTTCTATCTCCGCAAAAAAGGCTGTTGTGATTTTTATTGGGATTTCATTGAATCTGTTTATCAGTTTTGGCAGAATTGACATCTTAATGACATTCAGACTTCCAATCCACGAGCACAGAATGTCCTCTCATTTATTATATTTTAAGTCTTATTCAGTTTCTTTCAGCAATGCTTTGTGTTTTTCTGAATTCAGGTCCTTTATGTCCTTGGTTAAGTTTATTCCTAAATATGAATATTTTTTCTGATTTCCTCCTCAGATTGCACATCACCAGTGTATAGAGAAGTACTACTGATTTTTGCTTATTAATCTTGTATTCCACCACTTCGCTGAGCTCATCTATTAGTTCTAGTAGCTTTTTTGTGGATTTTTCAGGAGATTCTAGAATTAAGATCATATCATTAGCAAATAGTGAAAGTTTTAGTACTTCCTTTCCTATTTAGGTGCCTTTTATTTCTTTATTTAACCTAATTGCTCTAGCTAGAACTTCTAGCACAATATTGAATAGCAATTGTGACAGTGGGAATCCTTGTCTTGTTCCTGATCTCAGTGGGCAAGTTTTCAGTCTTTCACTATTGAGTACAATGCTAGCTGTAGGTTTTTCTTATATGCACTTTACCATATTGAGAAAAGTTCCTTCTATATGTGAAAGGGTGCTGAATTTTGTCAAATGTCTTTTCTGCATCAATCGAGAAGATCATGTGATTTTTCTTCTTCAATTTATCAATGTGGCTTATTACACTACCTGAATTTCTTGTGTTGAACCATTCTTGCATACGTGGTTAAACCCATTTGATTGTGGTGTATAATTCTTTTAATGTGCTTTTGGATTCTGTTTGCAAATATTTTATTCAGAATTTTTGAATCTATATTCATTATTGATATTGTCTGTAATTTTCTTTTCTTTGTTTTTGGTAGTATATTTATCTGGTTTTGGTATTATGGTGATGTTGGCTTTATGGAATGATTTTGGTAGCATTCTTTCCTGATCAATTTCTTGGAAGAACCGGAAAAAGTTTGGTATTAGATCATCTTTAAATGATTGGAAAAATTTACCTGTGAAGCCGTCTGGTCCAAGGCTTTTCATCTTTGGGAGCTTTTTTGATGACTGTTTCAATCTCTTCACTTGTGATTGGTTTGTTAAGGTCTTCTAGCATCAGATTAGGTGGTTCCTGTGTTTCTAGGAATTTGTCCGTCTTAGATCTCTCTCTTATTTCTGCAAGGTCAGTGATAATGTCACCCCTCTCATTTCTCATTTTATTTATTTGCAACTTTTTTTTTTTTGTCAGTCTAGCTAATGGTTTGTCCATCCTGTTGGACTTCTCACAGAACCAACTTTTGGTTTTGTTGATTCTCTCTATTGTTTTTTTGTTCTCAATTTCATTTATTTTTGCTCTGATCTTTACTATTTCCTTCATTCAGCTTGGTTTGGGATTAGTTGCTGTACTTTTTCTATTCCTCCAGATGTACAGTTAGATCTTCAATTTTAGTTCTTTCTTCTTTTTTGATATAAGCATTGAAGGCTATAAATTTCCCTCTGAGCTCTGCCTTTTCAGTGCCCCAAAGGCTATGATATGTTGTGTTCTCATTTTCATTCATCTTAAGAAATTTGCTGAATTCTCTTGCAGTTTCTTCTTTGACCCACTGATTACTTAAGAATGTGTTGTTTAACCTCAATATATTTATGAATTTTACCTTTATCCATCCATTATTGATTCCCAGCTTCATTCTGTCATGATCAGAGAAAGTGTTTTGTATAATTTCCATCTTTTTAAATTTGTTGGGACTTGTCTTGTGACCCAATATATGGTCTATCTTGGAGAAGGATTCATAAGTACCTGAAAAGAAAGTATATCTTGCTGTTTTGGGGTGCAATGCTCTATATGTGTCTGCTATGTCTAGTTCATTTATCACATTTTTCAAGTTCTCTGTTTCTATCTTTATCCTCTGTCCAGATGTTCTATCCAATACTGAGAGTGGCGTATTGAAGTCTCCAACTATTGTTATAGAGAATCTATTTCTCACTTCAACTTTGCCAGCATGTGCCTCATGTATCTTGGGGCACTCAGGTTAGGTGCATGAATATTTGATATAGTTATTTCTCCTTGGTGAATTGCCTCTTTTATTAATATATAATGACCTTCTTTATCCCTCATAACAGTTTAGCATTTGAAATCTCTTTGTTTCCAATATTAGTATCACTATTCCTGCTCTTATTTTGGTTACTATTTGCACAGAATATCTTTTTCCAATCCTTCACTTTTAACCTGGTTGTGTCTAAGTTGCTCTTGTAGACAACATATAGACAACTCATTTTTTTAAATCCTTTCTATCAGTCTATGTCTTTTGATTGAGTTCAAGCCACTAACATTCAATTTTATTACTGTAAAAGCATTACTTACTTCATCTGTTTTGCCCTTCAACTCTGTTGTTTTACCTTTCTATTTCTGTTTTCTTACCCTTTAGCCTATCTTTCCAAATAATCTTCATTTCTAAACTCTTCTCCAAATCTTGCATCTTTGTTTTTTCCTTTCAAGATGCCACACTCCCTTCAGTATCTCTTGTAATTCTGGTCTTTTGGTAACATATTCTATCAGTTTTTGTTTGTTTGTGAAGACTTTGAACTCACCCTCATTTTTGAAGGACAGTTTTGCCAAAAACAGAATTCTTGGCTGATAGTTTTTCTCTTTCAATATCTTAAGTACATCATACCACTTTCTTCTTGCCTCAGTGGTTTTTCATAGAGGTCAGCACTTAATCTTCTTGTTCCCCTAGTATGTGATGCTTTGCTTTTCTCTTGCTGCTTTGAGAATCCTTTCTTTATCTCTGATATTTGTTATTCTGAATAGTAGATGTCTCTTGGTAGGTCTATTCAGCTTTATTCTGTTTGGGGTGCTTTGTCCTTCATGGATATTGATATCTATGTCATAAAGACTGGTAAACTTTTGGTCATTATTTCCTCAAATATTCATTCTGCCCCTTTTCCATTCTCTTCTCCTGGGACACTGATAATATGAATGACTTGCTTCTTGCATTGTCATTCAATTCCCTGAGACTCTGCTTCATTTTTCACATTCTCTTCTCTTTCTGTTCTCCTGTCATTTCCAGTTCAGATATTCTGTCTTCAAAATCACTAATTCTGTCTTTGAGTAATTCAGATCTGTTCTTATGTGTCTCTAATGTATTTTTAATCTCAGTCATTATATCTTTCATTCCCATAAGGCCTCTCACTTTTCTTTGAAGGCTTGCAATTGTTCTTTATGCTCATCCAGTGTCTTCTTAATATCCTTTTTTTTCAGCCACTTTAAAATTCTTTAAAGTGGTTTAGGAGAGTTGTGTGATTTATCTTAAATCCTGTATCTCCTCAGGATATTTGGTTAGTTCCTTTGGCTAGGTCATCTCTTCCTGTTTCCTAGTATGGCTTGTAATTTTTTGCTGATGTCTAGCTATCTGAATATGCTGGTATACTTACTCTGATGGCCAATTTCTCTCTCTTGCCTATTGTGGGTTTTTTTTCTTTCCACAGCTCTTCTTTGATTTTTGGTTCAACTTTTTCTAAGTCTTTAAATTCTAAGTCTTTAAAATTGCCCAGCCTTTGTTATCAAAATCTGACCAGGAACTCACTAATGGGTCACAGGTTTTCTCCCAGGGGTTACAATAGAAAGAGTACCATAAACAGTTTTTGTCCATGAAATTTCCAGACCAGCCAATAGATGGTGATGTCCCCTCACCTTTCAATGGAGATGTTTTAGTCTGGCTTCCCTGTGTTGTTGCACAGAATCTCCAGAGCAGAGATTCAGAGTGGGCTCTGTTGGCCAAATTTGCTGAAGTAAAGTCTTCTACTTGACTCCCCTTCCCTTTTCCCCAGAAACAGCTGGTAGGGAAGAAGATGCCTTTTCCCCTCTCAGTCAGCTGCAGTGAACCAGGAGTTTTACTTAATATTTTGGGCAGGGGGAAGAGGAGCCCTTTCTTACCACAATGGGGACTTGGTAACTCATGTTTGTTGTTTCAGCTTCTTTATCTGTCTATCACTCACCCTCATGGGTGTTGTGTAGCAATGTTTTGGTCTGCTGACCCCAAAGCAGTTCCCTTGGACATCTTTTGGTTCTTTCTCCATCGTTTTTATGACAGCTTTCAGCTCTGGATGTTAGTCTGACACCATCTTTCCACAATCCCTCCCATATTGTTTTGACCATGGTAGCTTTATAATATGCTTTAAAATCAGGAAGTGTGAGTCCTTCAACTTCATTCTTTCTTTCAAGATATTTTTGGCTAGTCTGGACCTTTTATCCTTCCAGATAAATTTGGTAATTGGCTTTTCTACTTCTGCAAAGTAGGCTGTTAGAACTTTGATTGACATTACATTGAATCTGTAAATCAATGTGGGTAGAACTGACTACTTAACAATATTTAGTTTTCCAATCCATGAACATGGAATGTTCTTCCATTTATTTGGCTATTCTTGATTTCTTTTAGCAACATTGTGTAGTTCTTTGCATACAGAAATTTTGCATCCTTAGTTAAATTTGTTCCTAGATATTTTATTCTTTAAATGCTATTGTAAGTGGAATTTTTTTTCTTGCTTTCCTCCTAAAATTGTTCACTACTAATGTATAGAAACACTATTGACTTTTGCATATTGATCTCATATCCTGCCAATTGGTCTACGTGTTTATCAGCTCTAGTAGCTTTGTTGTGGTTTGTTCAGGACTTTCTACATATTGCATCATGTCATCTGCAAGTAGTTAAAGTTTTACTTTTTCCTTTCCAATTTGGATGCCTTTTATTTCTTTCTTGCCTAGTTTCTCTACTTAGAACTTCTAATGCAAGGTTGAATAAGAGTTGTGACAGTGAGCATCCTTTTCTTGTTCCTAATCTTTCACAATTGTATATGATGTTAGCTGTGCATTTTTTCATATATATCTTTGATCATGTTGAGGAGATTTCCTTCTATTCCTGTTTTTCCTTAGGGTTTTAATTAAAAAAAAGGATGCTGGATTTTATCAAATGCCTTTTCTGCAAAAGTCAAGATGATCATGACATTTTTTCCTCTTCACATTTGTTAATGTTGTGTATCACATTAATTGATATTCTTGCATTGAACCATCCTTGCATACCTTTGATAAAACACACTTGAGCAAGGTATATAATTTTTTTTAATGTGTTGTTTGATTCAATTTGCTAGTGTTTTGTTGGGAATATTTGCATCTATATTCATAAGAGAATCTGGTCAGTAATTTTCTTTTCTTGTAGTTTCTTTATCTGACTTTGGTATTAGGGTGATGTTGCCTTCATAGAATGAGTTAGGTAATGTTCCCTCCCTTCAATTTTTTGGAAGAGTTTGAGCAGGATTGATACTAATTTTTCTTGATATTATTGGTAGAATTCACTTGTAAAGCCCTCTGGCTTTTTTTTTTCTTTTTTCTTTTTTCTTTTTTAGTAAACACCTTGGATTTATTCTCCTCCCAATTATAAAGCCACCTTATTTAATTTATATATACATAATATATAAATGAATGCTACACAACATTTTTTACATACTAGTTATACAGTCTAGGTTTTACTACTGTATGAAAGTTTGTTAAAACATACCCATCAGTTCCTCAAAATAGATCTTCACTATTACATGAAAACAGTAAGAAGCATGTATAACACAGATAGAAAGAATTCAAAATGACTAGGTGAAATAAATGGTTTTGCCCTAGCCAAGTGTGCCTCAATATATTATGCTTAGTAGAAAATTCCAGTAAAAAAATAGAATCCTGTGGGGTCAAGTTATATGAAAATTTCATTAAATAGTATTCCTGAAGCAACCCTGGAATCATGTAAATATAAGAATTAAAGAAGATCATATGTACCAAGCACAAGAGAAGGGTCAGGATGCATCTGATCATTTTACCCTAAGGAAAACATGCTTGTGGGCAACAGTTCTGCCATCCCTATGCAAGGGCAGATGTCTCTCTACCTGGCCATTCCCTTACTGACAAGGCTCTCTCCACAGGTTCTCTGCCAATGAGGCTTCCCCAGCAACAGAAGTTTGACATCATGCCTCCCACACAGAGAAGCAGAGTGCTTCTCCTTTTGCTCAGGCAGGGCCTGAGCTCCCTGGAGCCTGGAGGGAGCCAAACATCAATGCTGTCAAAGGCTTTGTGCCTGGGAGCCAGGAGGCAGGTCCAGAGGAGGACAGGGCCTGTCTTTCTGGAGTGAAAGGATGAGGCCATTTACATCGCTATTCTGTAAAATAACTTTTTTTTAAGGTCTGAAGACCAGGCTGCCTAAAACTTACAGGAACGCCTACAGCAGGTGAATTCAAAGCCCCCTTCTACACATGAACTAGAGTCCCCCAGTACTCTCTCTACCACCTCTTTTGACCCTCACAACAGCCTGCAAGGGAGCAGGTAGATTTTATCAAACTTCCTGATGGTGAAACTGAGACCGGAGGGACAGTGACTTGTGGAAAAGCCAACCAAATACTCAGGCCCTCCGACAAGCTCATCTCTCCAGGCACAGCTATTCTCTCTTCCTCTGCCCTTAACACTGACAGTGCCCAGGAAGAGCTTCCCTGAACCTCTGCAGGGTTCCACATGGGAGCATCTAAATGGGAGCTCCAATAGGGCAGAGGTTTGCTGGGCAGGCAGCTGGCGGTGCATCGGGGTTTGTGGGTGGAGGTTTTGATGACTGATGCAATACCTCTACTTGTGGTTAATTTGTTGAGGTCTTCTATTTCTTCTAGAGTCATTGTAGGTTGTTCATGTGTTTCTAAGAAATTGTCCATTTCATCTTTTTAGTCTAATTTATTGGCAGTTGTTTCTAGTATTCTTTTATGATCTTTTTATAGCTATTGTGTCAGTAATGATGTCCTCCTCTCATTCTGATTTTATTTATATACATTTTCTCTCTTTTTAGTTTGTCAATCTAGTTAAAATTTTCAATTATATTCATCTTCCCAAAGGCATAAATTTTGGTTTTTATTGATTCTATTTTTGAGGCATAAATTTTGGTTTTTATTGATTCTATTTTTGTGTGGGTTCTTAATTTCATTTATTTCTGCTCTAATCTTTGTTGTTTTGTTTCTTCTGCTTACTTGGAGTTAGTTTGCTGTTCTTTCTCTAGTTCCTCCAAGTGTGCATTTAGGTCTTTGAATTTGGCTCTTTCTTCCTTTTTAATGTAGGTGTTTAGGTCTATAAATTTCCTTCTCAGGGCTGTCTTTTATGCATCCCATAGATTTTGATAGGTTGTGTTCTCTTTAATTCATCTCAAGATATTTACTAATTTCTCTAGCAATTTCTTCTTTGACTCATTGATTGTTTAAGAATGTGTCATTTATATTCCACATATTTGTGAATCTTCCAGATCTCTGCCTGTTATTGATTTACAGTTTCATCCCATTATAGTAAGAGAAAGTGCTTTGTATACTTTCAATCTTTTTAAATTTATTGTGACTTGTTTTGTGACCCAATATGTAGTCATATCCTGGAGAATGATCCATGCACATTTGAGGAGAATATATATCCTGCTGTTCATTGGTAGAATGTTCTGCAATGTCTGTTAGGTCTAGGTCATTTATCGTATTAATCATGTTCTCTGTTTCCATACTGATTCTCTGTCTAGACGGTCTATCTATGAGAGTGGTATACTGAAGTGTCCAAATTTAATAATATAGAGATATCTATTCCTCCAATCAGTTTTGCCAGTGTTTGCCTCATGTATTTTGGGACACTATGGCTGATGCATAAATATTTATGATTGTTAATTCTTCTTGTTGGATTACCACTTTTATTAAAATATGGTGTACTTTTTTGTATCATTTAATAATGCTAAGTTTTAAAGTCTCTATTGTCTGATATTAGTATAGCTATCCAGGCTTGTTTTGGGTTACTACTTGCCTGGACTATCTTTTTCCAACTTTTCACTTTAAACTTATTTGTGTCTTTGAGTCTATGGTGAGTCTCTTATAAACAACATATAGTTAGATCATTCTTTTTTTATTCATTCTGCCAATTGGTGTCTTTTGATTGGAGAGTTTAATCTATGTCCTGTTTTCTAGCTCACTGGTCCTTTCTTTTGCCTGTTCAAATTTGCTATTGCCTATCTCTAGTGTATTTTTAATCTCATCTATTTTGCCTTTCATTCCCATACATTCTGTTATTTTTCTTTGCATGCTTCCAAATGACTCTTTATTGCTCACCCATTTTCTCCTTGATATTCTTTATTTCTTTACCCATATTTTCCTTTGTCACCTTGAGTAGATTTATTTAATCTTTGATTAGTTGTTCCAAATTCTGTCTTTTTAATTTTTTGTCTTACTTTTGCTATATTAAAAAGATAGAATTGTAATTTTCCTGTTTCTTAGTATGACTTGTAATTTTTTTCTCTAATATCTAGGCATCTGACTATCTTGATTAATTTACTTTGCAGTTTTATTTATTTCTCTTGACTAGGATTTTATTTTTAATTGGCTATGTGTAAGGCTCTTCTTTGACACTAAGTTCATCTTATTCCACATATTCAGAATTTCCCACATTTTACTGATCAAAACAGGGTCAGGGACCAACGAAGGGGGTGCAGATCAGTTCCAAAGGGCCTGGGGAGAAGGTCAGGAAAGATGCCAAAAAGCTCCCTGCTTCTTATTTTTCATCTCTCCCAAGCTGCGCTTTCCTGACCTGCCTAGGAGTTGACACTCTTTGGCAAAACTTTACTCCAACCCTAGGAGGAAGTATATCTTTACAACCTCCACTGGACAATCTTGAAACAATGGCCAGGAGGATGGGCAATATAGAACTGTGATTCAGAGCTGAAACCCAGCAGTACAGACACACAGACCAGAAGCCACACTTGGCCCTCAGCCGTGCACCTCTTTTTCCTGGGGAGGACCTCCATGACTCTCTATGTCCACAACAACTGCCACAGACAGTTGCCTCAAGAGTGAGGAATAGAAGCCAGCCCCTGCCATGAGGGTGATTCAATCATAGTTTTTGCTGCACCTACTCAGTTTCCCCATCTTACTCTTTGCTGTACAGTTCTCCCCTTGTTTCTGGATACCTAGAACATTGTTTTGGACAGTTCATGCCTGTCCTTTCATTGTTTTTGGAAGAGGGGTGAGCCTTGCAGCTCTCTACTCCACCATCTTTCTGGAGCATTTTATTTTAAGAGAATTACACAGTTGTTTCTGGGCTCAGTCAGACATAGTGCCATGATAGATGGGTGATGACTGCCATGTGTAAGGAAGAGACAGTGACTAATCTGACTGACTGCCATGAATTTTCCATCCCAACTTAAGATAATTTGGGACAAGCCTGGCAATTAGAGCAGGCTAAATAAAAACATTAATGAGCAGTGATTACCTAAGAATTACCAAAGTTTTAAGTTCTATAATGTACTTATGTGCCTTTCCACCACTTCTGCACTTCTGACACAAGACTATATACCAAGCAAAGAGTTTATTCTCCCAATAATAACTTAATAGGGCAGCATTATATTGACAGTATGTGAGAGTTTTTGTTGAGTATCTACTATAAGTATTCAGAGATATATAAACAAAAAATATATATGTGTTATAGATTACATAGTGGCTCACACACTACTTCTTTCATTGTATTAGAAATATTTCCATGATTTGGGGGGTAATGGGATTAGATTATGTGTTGTGAAAACTTTTGAAAAATATTTGAATAAACAAGATATAAATTTATCTACAGTCTGAATATGAAGTCTGTCTCCATCCAAATCTACTAATTGTCTTCAAGTGGGAAGCAAATATCTATTCTGAAATCTTGGGTCAAGGTTATAGAAGCAGATAGCACACTACATATGGAAAGGGGCAGAGATTTAGCTTGGCCAGCAGTTGTGATTAACTTCCTTAAACATTCAAAAAAATATGATTAAACCATCCTATGACTCTAAGAATACATCCAATTGGCTACATATCAGACCAATGAGTGTGTAAGTAAGAACACAAGTTGAAATTGTAGAGTTGTATGTTGAATTTGGAAGCATTAGTAGAACTTTTTATCATTCATTTTGGTCTGAATTGATTTTAAATACTGTCCTTACTTTTTCGGAAAATCATGTAAACAACTGCATCTTTCAGATAGGATCAACTTGACTCTAATGTTTCATGAATTGAAATCCAAATTTCTTCAAAAATAGGCTTTCAGTACCAGCACTGAAATAATATTTTAGACTATTTTCCAAAGACTTTGGTAAAATATATCACCAATTAAAACATTATATAGTTTATTTTTAATGATTACTCTTGTTTGTTAGTGCCATAGTGAAATAAGCACCAAAGTTGATGACTTTGAACTCTGTAATATAAATATTTGTGACAACTAGACAAGAAATGACAAACTTTGATGATTATTCTAGAATTACAAGAATTAATTTTTGAATTTTTTGTTATTAATTAGAAAGCCTCTGAGGTTTTCGCATTTGAGGTAAAAGAAAAAATAACAGGATATAATTAGGCCAAAATAGACAAGGAGTTTATGAGTTACTAATTTAAATAGTATGCCATTTTTTAAAAAATAAAAGATTGATAGCAAAATTAATCTTTTAAAAATTCAGTTTAGAACTGAGTTTTAAAGAAATGTGATAAATAAAATGAAACTGAAATCAACTTGATCTTGATTACAAATGTACAGAGAATGTTCACATTATGCCTACCAGAACTGTGAGATATTAGAAGGTGATATTAATTTTCTTACAACTATGTAGTTACCATAAAACCTAATATGGCTGTGTCTAGCAGACAAAAGATACTTAAAAAACTAAATAAAGAAATAAACACTAGAGCATCAATCAAGAAAATATTCAAGTTACAGGCACATTATATAATAAATCAAGTAAAACCTACTATTTTTTCTTTCCTGAGTTCATTGATGGTTGTTAAAGGTATGTAGCAAAAAAATGAAAAGGAATGATGGGAAAATTTAGAAAATTTTATTATAGAGCACAATATTTATTTCCCATTGAGTAATGTGTATAATAATAATGATGAATTACATGATCTTCAGAGCCCTATTCATTAAAGAATATTCCGAGTTGTTAGTGTTTATTAAAACATATAATCGTCTAATGAATAGTCAACCTAGTTTATTTTATAGACCTTATATTTGTATGTAATGAAAACCAGTATAGCTTTCTAACAGCTTTAATTAAAACATACCAGTTCTATTAGCAATCATGTTTTTTAATAAAGTATACTCCTGAAAATTTTTTCATTGATGAAATCAAATTCTTTCTATCATTATCAATTATATTCATTACATTGCATACCAATAAAGTTCTTTGAAAAGGCATAATTCATATTAAGGTAATAGTCCATTCTAGAAAATTTGAAAATGTTTCGCTATGAAAAGGAAATTCTTTCAAGTGTAAAGAAGTACCTAGCATACTATTCAGAAGTCACATACAATGTGTAAAATGGAAGTATATTTTAGTGAGAAAAAACTTATCTGTTTAGTGGTTGAGACTCATTTTATCACTAGGCTCATCAACTAAACCTACAATGATGTTTAGAAAGGATAAGTAAATAAATAAATAGTTCTATTTACATTTTAGATATGTTTGTTTTAGCCTAATTCCTTTATAAAAATTATTTTTCAAACACCTGTAGTAAATTGGTGACACAAGTAACTGAAATAAATCTTCCCATTTCTGCACCAAATTAAAAAAAATTTTATTAACAAATTTATTTCAAATTCACAAAAATAAAATAACAGAAAGTCAGCTCAACAAGTTATGAAAATATTACTCCTAAAAAGTTCTCTTTTTGGCACTTTACGTCATCTATTCCAATTGCTAACTCATTTGTTTCTCAGGTACTCATAAAGATACACAAATGAACACATATTAGTTAAATGACATAATCAAATTCTCCTTATTAATGAAAAACATGAAAAAGAGAAAAAAAAAACCTCTTTGAAATGTGATTTTCTTGTACTTCTCATTAAGAGGCAGAAACTATTTCCTCATCTCTAGAATCTTGGTAAGCCTCGTGTCTTCCTTTCACCAATGGAATATGACAGAAGAGCTGATGTGGGAGTTCTGAATCCTGGCC
The DNA here is from genome assembly GCF_030445035.2 of Dasypus novemcinctus. Classification (NCBI taxonomy): domain Eukaryota; kingdom Metazoa; phylum Chordata; class Mammalia; order Cingulata; family Dasypodidae; genus Dasypus; species Dasypus novemcinctus. The sequence continues at coordinate 49,759,991 of NC_080683.1, forward strand.
TTAAAAGACCTTGCAATTTCTGCTCTCAGTGTTTTAGAATGCTGCAGCTGCCATGTGAAGAAGTCCAGGCTAGCCTCCTTGAGAATGAGAGATGACATAGCATAGGCCATTTGACAGCCAACACCAATTGTCAAGCATATGACTGGGGCCATCATAGTTCATCCAGCTCCAGTCAAGTGGCCCAGTGACAGTGGGCAAATAAGAAATAAGCTCATGAAAAGATGGTCAATATTATTAGCCATCAGTGAAAGAGAAATGAATACCACAGTGACATACCATTGCATACCCGCTAGAATGTATAAAATTAAAAAGATAAATACAACCAAGTTTTGGCAAGTATGTGGTATGCTGGAACTCTCATACATTTCTGGTGGGATTGAAATGGAGAAAGAGTCTATGTGGGAAAAAGTTTGGCAGTTTCTTATGCAGCTAAATGCATTTGTCATCGTACCAGCAATCTTACTTCTTGGTATGTACTCTAGAGAAATGAACCATATGTCCACACAAAGACTTATATACAAATGTTCATGGCAGATTTAGTTATAATAGCCAAACCCTAAAACAACTAAATGTGCATGGAATAAACAAATTGCACTATATCTATTCTGTGGAATATTACTTAGCAATACAAAGAAATGAATTATTGCAACATGCAACAATGTGGATAAATATATAAAATATTACACTAAACAAAAGAAGCCAAAAATAAGGACAATAATGTATGAAAACTTTTATATGAAATTACAGAAAAGACAAAACTATGGTGATGGAAAGAAGATCAGTGGATACTTAGACCCAGGGACTGGGAGAAAGGATTAACTATGAAAAGGATCCAGAGAAATTTGATGAAAATGTTCTGTGGTGCTGGTTGCATGGCTGCTTAAAATTGCCAAAGCCATCAAGCTTTGCTCTTGAAATAAGTGAATTTTTTGGTATGTAATTTAAACTTCAAGCTGTGATAAAATAAGAAGGAAGAGGGAGGGAAGGGGAAAGGAAGGAAAGAAGGAAGGAAGGGAGCGAGGGAGGGATAGTAGTAGGAAGGGAGGGAAGGAGTCAAAATGCCTAATAAACTTATGTGCTGATTGAAACTCTCTAGACAGGAGGTCAAAAGTATCATTTGGATGCTTCTATTGGCATGTGGTAAATTAGTTAAGAGAAATGAGCTAAAGAAGAAATTATATGTTTTCAAACAGATTTTAGAGAAAATATAGAGGGTGAGATTGTGCTGGTTTCTAAAAGAAAATTGTTCTCAACCCCAGTGTCACCTACCTACAAATATTCTCAAACTGAAAAATGACTTCAGAGTAAAGATCAAATTATGAGTGTGTTTATAAAATGCTTTGTTATGACCTTGGAATGGCATAAGGCAGTATCAAGTAAATCCTTTCAGATAGACAAAAGGGCATTTAAGTACTTTAATGAAATTCTTGGACAAGAATGTTCAGTGTGACTATTATTTAATGAACTGAACTATAACTTTATGCATGGGAAGCCCACAAAGTTTTTTTGTCTTTTTTAAGATTTATTTATTTGTTTCTTTTTCTCCCTTCCCCTCGTCCCGCACTGCTGTTCTTGCTGTCTGTGTTGTCTTCTCTTCTCATTTTCTCTCCTCTAGGATTCAACAGGATTCAATCCTGGGGACCTCTGATGTGGAGAGAGGTTCCATGCCAATTGCACCACCTCAGTTCCTGGTTTCTGCTGTGCTTCACCTTGACTCTCCCCTTGTCTCTTTTTTGATGAGTATCATCTTGCTAAGTGACTCACTTGTGCGGGCTCTGTCTCACAACATGGGCACTCGTGCAGGTACTGGCTCGCCATGAGGGCATGCTTTCTCTTCTTTTTCACCAGGAGGTCCTAGGGATTGAACATCAGTCCTCCCATGTGACAGGCAGAAGCTCTTTCACTTGAGCCACATCTACTTCCCCCCACAAAGTTTTTAAGGAGGTTGTATCAGCTTTCATTAACTGAGACAGAGATAGGTAAAGTGAAACAAGGACTCCAGGTCCTTTACTTTCTGTGACTAGAAAACAGGTTAAGAATTTGAGTCAGCTACAAATATAAGCCATTTAGTATAGAAAAAAGAAATCTTAAAGGACAAAACCAAAAGTACAAAGGGCAGAACCATAAAAATAGACTGAGGAACCACTATAGCAGAAATGAGCACTAATCATGAACATATTTCCACGTCGTGGGTTAAGAAAAGTTACACAAAAAAGCTATAGCATCATCCACATTCAGACCTATTCTTTGGCCTGATATGTTACTGGGAGAAGATTTTTGTGGGAGAGATAAGTGTATTTTTCCTGTGAGAGAGATGATAATTGCAACCAGTGGAAGGACTGTAGCATACTGTTTGCAAAGACAGGCACAATAATTTCTCACATCCCTTAATCTATTCACATTTGCTGTGTGACTTCCTATGCCTCTCAACAAGGATTGTGTTCAATTTCCCCACCCCTGGAATCTGATCTAACCTTGTGTCTTGCTTTGACCAATAGAATACAGCAGAACATACATTGTGGGAGTTCTGAACTTTGACCTCAAGAGACATTATAGATGACACTTTTGCCCTCTTGTAATCTGCTATTACAATGTGAAGAAAACTGGCCCAACCTCCTAAAGGACTAGAAACCATGTGGGGAGATAAACCCAGCATCAGCTCATACCAGTCACCAGGTATCTTAGACTATCCAGCACTAGCTGAGCACCAGGGGACTGGAACTGCCTCAGTGACTTCCATCAAGTAAGAAGAAGAATTGCACAACTGTGCCCAGTCCAAATTGATGAACCAAATAAGATTGTTTAGGTATTTTTTAAACTACTAAGTTTAGCTATTAAGTTTTAGGGGTAGTTGTTAGGCAGCAATAGTACCTCATACAGCACTTAAAAAAGAATATAAAATGACATAATAAATCTTTTTTACATTTAATTTTTATATATTCTTGGTTATTCAATGAGATAAATGACAGTTCCTCAAAATTTACATAACCTGAGATTATTTTATAATAAAAATTTTATATGAAATGTTACCAAATAATCAGAAAAAAAAGGAGTTGAGATATGGTAGACAAAATCACTACTTTGGGTGATAGTAAAGAGGAAGATAAAATTTAAAAGCAAAGAAAATATTTCTTGACTCTGGTGGGTGTGATGTTTAAGTTCATTTGGCAATTTGGCCATGTTATACTGTCCCATTGTTCAGTCAAGGAAACCCTAGCCTAATTGTTACTGTGAGGACATTTCATGGGCTTAAATCATTAGTAAATTAATTGCATTTATGGCTGATTAAAACTATAATCAACTGAGGAAATTGCCTTCAACAGTGAGAGACATCTCATCTAGTCAGTTGAAGGCTTTAAAAGGAAAAGTGAGAATTTCAGCAGTCAGAAGAGAGAATTTCTGTTTCTACTTCAGCCTGGCAGCTTCCCTTAGGGAATTTATTTAAAATCTTCACCAGAGATCCCAGCTTGCAGCCTACCCTATGCTATTTGGACTTGCCCATGCCCACAATCATGTGAGACAATTCTTATAAAGTTCTCATAATATTTACAGACATCTGTTGGTTCTATTTTCCTAGAGAGCCTTAATACAATGGGTTAGCCCAACAGAGCCACATTTTATAGATAAGAGAAAAATGGCATATTGCACTGGTTTGGAAAATGTATTTTATCTGAATATTGAATATTTATTTGAGTAGTGAATAATAATCTGACTTATAAAATGTATTTTTTCTAAATATTGAGTAATATTTCTTGCTTTGTCAATTGATTCCATCCCATTTCACTTTTCCCATGCCTTATCTCTCACCAGTATTGTCCTAATGACTACTATATGCACTCCAATGACCTTTGAAACCAAAAAGGAAAAAAATGCTAGCATGAGATCCAATCAACATAAGGCCAAGCAGATATGCAGGTTGTAAGTGCCACCCTTATCTAAAAGCTATTCCTACTCTAGAACTTTCCAACAAAAGTTCAAAATGCAAATATGACCTAAATGAAATACAGTCATTAAAATGGTGCCAGGTAAAAGAAGAAATTTTCTAGAATTTCCACCAGAATTATTTGATCAAGTACACATCTTTTGCTGATCTGAGACTCTACTCTATCATGAGCAGGTGGAAGAAGGATGGGAGGAAGTAGCAGGGGAAAGAGGAGGAGTCAGGTCTTCTGATTATCACAATGAACTTGAAAATATGATGGACTGCGGATGGTTGGTCAGAGCAAATGCTTGCAGATTAGGGTAATACTGTCCACAATTTATGGCCCAGAAATCCAAGAATAAATAGAAGCTACCAGGTGATGGAACAAAATTTAGGTTGGAATCTGTGAAATGATCAAACTGAAGCTTCATATCAGACCTGGTTGTAAAAGGCAGTTGTGGGCATATTCTTTGTGAGTGTAGATGCACATGGGAGTTTAGCAGTCAGTAAACCAAGGCTAATGGCCCTACAAGCAAGAAGCTGTGTAGTCAATGAGGAAATGTACAGTCCAGCAGTAGCAAAATTGTTTTACTTTGAGGCAGGTTGTTCTAATAATACTTGTGGATGATTTCATCCTTTTAATCAGGTTACTTGGGATTTAAGTCACAGTCTTGCCATCTCAAAGAGCATGAAATTATATTTCATGCTCTTTTTACCAGAGATTGCCCCAAATCAGCCCTTAAATTAGGGACATAAAGAACCAAGAAAGCAGTTAAAAATGTAAAATTTAATATCCTGGTGTATTAGTCAGCCAAAGACATGCTGATGCAAAATACCAGAAATTGGTTGGTTTTTATAAAGGGTATTTATTTGGAGTAGGAGCTTGCAGATACCAGGCCATAAGCATAAGTTACTTCCCTCATCAAAGTCGATTATCATGTGTTGGAGCAAGATGGCTACTGACGTATGTGAGAGTTTAGGTTTCTTGGGTTCCTCCCTTCCAGGGTCTTTTCTTCTCTCTGGGTTCAGGGTTCCTCTCTTCCCAGGGCTTGCTTCTTCCTGGGCTCAGTTTTCCTCTCTTCCTGGGGCTAGCTTCTGTTTCCTCTGTGAGCTTACTTCCCAGGGCTCCAGCTTAAGACTTCAGCAAAAAAACTCCAACATCAAAACTCCAACATCAAAAACCTTCAACTCTGTCCTTTGCCATGCCTTTTATCTGTGAGTCCCCGCCTACCAAGGGGTGGGGACTCAGTGACGTAATGGTGTGGCCCAGCCAAAGTCCTAATCATAACTTAATCACGCCCAGGTTCAGACCAGATACAAACATAATCCAATATCTATTTTTGGAATTCATAACCATATCAAACTGCTACACCTGGTTAATAAATATATTGGTTTAATGTTTACATTTAATAATCCTTGACCAAAGTTTTAAACTGACAGTTTATTCATGATATGTGTGTATATTTTCTGAAATGTATGTAATTTCAGATATCTATTAAAGAGAAATACATTCAGTTTTTATTTAATCAGAAATTTACTTTTATGCTCACATTGTAATAATCCCTGATTAAATTAAAATATTGAAAATATATTCAGAAGAAAGATAGAAGGTAGACACATATTTCAGAGAAATATAGGTTTTGATTTATTAGGGATTATTAGCAATTTAATTTCTTAAGGATTATTAGGGATTATTTCTATTGTGAATAGTAAGCTTATGTTTTTGTTAATCTGTAAGAATTCTTCCTTCCAAAGCAGAAAAAAGAGCACGAATGATGATTGAGAAGAGCTCAAATTTTCTCAAAAGGGTCTTCTAATCTCTGGCGATTCAGTTTCTACAGACACTAAGTACAGTGAATTGTCAATTTTCATTTCCAGTCACTCAAAGTGCCAGTCAGCTTCAGGTCTACCCAGCATCTATATCCACCAAATTCTTCATGGCTGCCAAAAGGAGCATGATTCTGAAAGGAGAGGGAAAACATTTTAACTCAAATCTATGCCATTGGGATTTATTGTTTTTCTATCACATCAAAATAATTTTCAGGTTATTTGCAAAAACCAAATAGAAAATGGGAAAACTGAAGATGCATATTCTTAGAATCATGTGAATATGAAAGACAGGAAAGAATAAAGTTGCCCTTTGAAAGAGAAGTAAGACAGTGAAGAATGAGAAATGGCATCTCCTCACCATACTGGGAGAAACATAAAGTGTCCTGTCATGAGTCTTCTAAAGGAGAATAGTCGACTATCACTGTATCCTGGGGGACATCTCCCCTCATAAACTCCTTGAGAACAGGAACCCTAATTCAGCTATCTTTATAGCCTGTGAGGCCAATACAGTGTTTGGCTGCAGAAGGCAGGTGTGCAACAAAACTTTAATAAATGAGTATGTTAATTCTCTCTTTTTTTTCTTTTTGTATTGACTGATTAACATTGGAAAGAAAGTGTAACTCAGCAACTGATATTTTATCTTTTAGCAATTTTTGTTAGGAGAACATGAAAATGATTTTATAATCTAGGAGATAGAAACCAATAGCTCTATAATGTGATTACCCATTACTTTTGCTCAGAAATGCTTGTTCGTTAACATAAATAATAATATAGTTTAAATCAACTGGCCAGGCAGAGAATTGTTCTTGAGACCACAAAGCAAAAAAAAGCAGTTTTGAATAAGGATATGGCTCCTTGTGGGAAACGGAGTTCAAGTCTTCTGTATTGGCAGGCTTGGTAACTCATATGGAGAGAGAGGGTCATTTTAGCTCTTTTTCTCAGTGTCTTCCCTATATTTAACACAGTGCTTGGCAGAGAGTAGTTACTAATATATCTGCACTAAATCCCATTTGGTAAACCTTATTTGCCAGGGGAAACACGAACATAGCCCAAGAAAGAAATGGACAGTTTTAAACATATGACACTGTTCTAAATTTCTTGTAGAAATAATGACTTTGTGGGTAGACCATGAGCTCCTAGAAAGCAGGACACATATTTTATAAATTTTTGTATCTCCGGAAAATAATGTAATGCCTGGCATATAGGAGCTACTCAAATATTTAGAGAATTAAGAAATGAGTCACTGTTCCAGATACAATGTAGAAATAATGTAGTATTCTCCCCTCTTAAGGTACCCAGGATGTTCTTGTTACTTTTAAACTGTGTGGGCAAGGAAGACAACATATATTTTCTAATTCACTCTGTCAAAGCTACTTTTCCTTTCTTTGCTGCCCTGCTTTTTTGCTTTGAGACTACTACTGTGCGTGACATATTTAGAACTGGAATTTTTGAGTATGAAAGCACCTTATTAAAAATCTACGTAGCCTTGATCTTAAAATTCTGTCACCTAATATGTATTCTAAGAATATGTCTTACTGCAATGGTTTTAAGTTGCAACCAACCTTGTAAATCAAGAGGGTCAATTAGGGTAGAATAAATTGAAAGAAGTGTCATAAAGAGAAACCCAGATTTTTTCCCACTAGTTCTTATCCTTCACTTTTTAAATTTTTATGCATAGAATTATACCATTTGCCAGTGAAGGTATATTTCCCCTATTTCAGAGCTACAACCCAGAGAAGTAAAAGTGATTTGTTTAAAGTGACTCAGTTGATAAAAGTTTGAAGGGAGATTAAACTAATCTCCAATGCTCTGTCACTCTACTGTGCCTCAATATTCTATTCAAACGAAAGATAAGTACTTCACAGGGTGTTTGTGAGGAACAAAAGTTCCAAGAGCCAAGATTCTGGTCATAAGTTCATGATCCAGGTAAAAAGTTTTGCTTTTTCTCCTTCAAGAATATAGATGATAATGGCCAAATTTGTTCAATACTAGAAATTGGTCATTCTCATTATTTCCAGATAATGACACATGACAATTCTGAAGGCACTCCTCTGTTCACTGCTCACAGTTGGGGTCTACACACTTTGGATAATACCAGTTCAATGGGTTTTTAACTCTGGACATTTTAAACACCATTTTCAGGCAAAAGGTGAATCTGTTACAGCTCTTCTTTCCCAGTACTTTATCCTAAGCAACATCTGACTCATAGAAACATGGAATCCTTGGGAAGCTGGGGAGGGTGACCAAATCTCACCCAGCCATTAATAGTTGTTTTTGAAGAGAGCCAGGAGAGAATGTGAGTCTTTGTGTGTATTTGAGTTGGCAGTTTTCTTCATAGGTTAAATTTATTAATAAAGTTGAGGTCAGTGGCACTAAAGCAAACATTATGTTAAGTGTTTGAAATATCCCTAAAGTGATACTTGGCAAGAAACAAGTATTCCCAAACAAAATAAAGATATTGCTTATATAAGAAAATCAAGTCCAAGCCTTGTAATCATTTTAGTGTATGTCCTAGATTATTATCGTTTCCATGCCTTCATTAAAATTCCTTTTTGATCTCCATGTTTATCAAAATGGGCTTTTTAATTTAAAAAATTTTAAAAGTCCGTATCAAAGCAATTCATGAACTTTCTTTAAAAAGCAAATATTGCTAAAACAGTAGTAGGAAAGGGGACCCACCATCACTTCTGTCCTATCACTCTCTCCTCGTCAATTTCAGTCTGATTTCAATGAAGCTTCTACTTTCAGGTCTTTGGCTATTTTCTCAGACACTCCTACAACCATCAAAGACTCTAATGATGACTGTCATTGGCACTATCTTGCAGCAAATATAACACTTAGTCTCCACTTTGGGCATAAACTAGACCAATTAGATCCTCAGGCTGCTATGAATATTCTGGGCTTCAGTATGTTTTAACAGTGACTTCAAGTGAGACCAGTACCTCTACTTTCCCTTGTTCTCTGTAGTGTGAGTTAGAAGTAAGGATTAACTTGGCCAAGATTTATTCCCTACTGTCTGACCTCTTAGGGAGGGAGTTGACTTCCTGCAGAGCACCATGGGGACTAGTTACAGACAAATGCTTAAGTTGTCGATCCTGGTCTAGTGCTGAAGTTGGTAGATCAGGACTAGGAGCCATTGGACCATCAAAACATAGAGTTGTAACTGCAAAGCTTGGTATCTTGGTATCCAGGCTTCTGGTCACTCCAAGGACAAAATTTGTGATCCCCCACCAAGAATGGTGAGTAGCAGAAAAGAACAGGCAGAGAGGCCCAGATGCTACCATGTCATCCTGCTATTAGACCTCAATACTTGAGGGGAAGATGCTTCCCCAATCATGCAGCATAAAAGCCCCACAGTCCAAGGGCCAGAAACCCTTTCCAAGAGCCCGACATTAGCACTGCTAGATTTGTATGTGCTGCTTCACTTTTCAATGGACAAGTGTGACCCCTGACCTGTAAAGTTATTCTGAGTGAAAGCCATAATGCTCTACCTCAAATCTCCCTGTTTCCCTACCATAACTCCTCTCTGTCTTTACTCTCTGCCCTAAAGTGATGATGATGATAGTAATGAAGAGCCCATAGCTGCTTTCATTTTCTGCCTTTAATAATAGTGCAGAATTAGGTGATCTTTTCATAATTATAACATGAGTCTCCAGAAATCTCCAGAATTTTGAGTGTGCTTTTTGGTGATGTTTTCATTAAGGGCACATACATCATAGCCCATCTCTCTTTTGCCCTCCAACCTGTTTATAGATAGCAAAGAAAGGAAGCACCAATGCTCTCAGTTTGTCAACAGCTGTAACAATGGAGAGGGAAGAGTATAGTTTCAAATGCATTGAAATAAATTAAGCCCGAAATCCTACAAGCAAGATATTATGGTATAATCAGACAAACACAATATTGATTCAAATCGTCACTCTAGCACAGAAAGGATATATTGATATTATCTATATTAAGTTTTGCATGACAGATATATTTAGATAAGGGACAATTACTTCAAGAGTATCCTCTCACCACTCTAACTCACCTGAATGCTGATAGTGTTGCACCCACCTGGATGAATTTCTACTATTCCCTTTTACTTTATACCTGTATCCAAGCATGCCAGCCCTGCTGGTGAATATTACACATCAGGACAGATTTATATCACTACAGATTTATCAACACCTTCAGAACTGTCCTCATACTCCCAAGAATTTGTATAGTTTCTCTACCCACTTTCCCTTCCCCCATAATGACATAAGCAAACTAGTGAAAATAAATCAAGAAACTATATTCAGACATTGCTTTAAGCAGAACAGGGCTCTGTTCCTGGAGGAAAAGTAAACACACAGGGGAGCCCCATATTAGCCCCGATTTTCTGCCTGGGGCATTTTCCCAACTAACCAAGACAAAGAGAGGTTGAGGCCAGAGAGAACAGCAGTTTCACTCTGTATCTTAAAGATCTAGCTCAGGTATTATTTCCTCAGGAAAGTTTTCCAACCTCATTCTAAAACTCCTTCCTTTATTAGATGTTCTCAGGGACTTTTCCCTTTCTTTCAGAGCAGCTGAGTTGGTGATCATCTTGATTAGAGAGATCTTTGTTTTAGCCTCTCTTACCCATCATGCTGTAAGCTTCTGGAACGTAGGGACCTTTCTGGTCCTGTTCACAATCCTGTTTCCAGTGCCCTGAACAGTGCTTGGTATATAACCTTTAGTTTCAGCTGGTAAAATTGAAATTGTACATAACCCATGTCCTGTCTTAGACCACAGGCCATAACTCAGACACACTTATGGCAAGGTGTTGCACATTGGAGTTAGTTTTGTACCCCTGAAAGGGAAATTTTGAGAATCAGTGCTCTAATAGTAGCCCAATTATTTTTATAATTGAGCAAATTACTTATATTTTTGAAGCCTCAGTATTATAATCTATAAACTTGGAAGATTACATTGGATAGTCTCCAAAAGTTTTAAAGCAAAAAATAGCTTGTTGAAATAAAATCCTATGCTGAAACCAGTTTAGTTAGATATTAATGAAAAAAAAATGCTTTGGTGGTAAAAGTGAGCGTGTGTGTGTGTGTATCTATCTGTCTGTCTGTCTTCTCTCATACTTTCTGGGGATCAAGAAGGTATGTGGAGATAGGTGGAGAAGATGGAGTCCAATGCAGTTGACCACTACTAAAGTGTCATAGGGTACTATACAAATACTGCTGGTCTAGATAATATTTATACTTTTTTTTAGCTATGTACTCCAGGTTCCTAAAATATGCCAACAACATTTATTATAGTCTGAATATAAAATAAACTAATTTTATGAGCTAAATACTTTTGCTTGTTTGTCCCATCACACATTCTTAGCATTGTGTTCAGTAAAGAAAATATCCCTATAGAGTTGTAACAATGTTTGTTCTTTTATTAACAAAAAAAGCTAAAAATATTCAGACTATACATGCATTCTATGAACAGTAATGATAACGTTATTTTCCTACTTCAATGTAATTTGCAGTAATGAAATAACTTAGCATGCAAAATATTAAAAGCTAAACTACTAGTGGTATATAAAGTGAATTCAGATGATCTATGAACTCTTTTTCTTATTGGAAAGGAAGGAAGTGTAGGGCTTTTGTCAAAAAACTTTTTCCTGTTCTCTGTACCCTTTCTAAGTTTTCCCTATGCCATTCTTTTGTTCTAGCTAGAATACTTCACCTCATTGACACATGGTTTCCACAAGCCAAAATCCCACTACCTTTCAAAATCTGGCTGAATTGCAACCACTACCATAGGCTTTCCTAACTAATGAGTATTAGTCTTTCCTTGCCCTGAATTGTTATATGATCTTATCTTTGCATTTACCACTTTCTAACATTTAAAACAATAAGTTTAATGTAATAACCTTTAAGATAATAATCATATATGTAATTTCTCATCTTTTATACTCCTATGTAAACAGCATTATGATGGCAGGGACCCTTATCATGGCCTTCATTAGTTCAGTAATTATGAACATATACTAAGTGCTTCTGTGGTAGTTTGAGACTGCATGTACCCCAGAAAATCACGTTCTTAAAGCTTGTTCATTCCTGTGGGTGTGTACCTGTTATGAGTAGGACATTTTGATTAGGTAACTTCAATTAAGGCATGGCCCAGGGTGGGCCTTAATCCTCTTACTGGAGTCCTTTATAGATGAAATGAATAGGGGAAAGAAGGACAAAGGGAGAAGAGAAGAGAGGGAGGAAGTGAGAGGGAGTAAGAGAAAGAGAACACCACAGAAAAAGGAAGCTGAAGGTCAGGAAGTCTGGGGGAAGAAGGAGAGCCCAACAGATGCTGCCATGTGCCTTGCCATGTGACAGGAGTCCAGGATTGCTGGCAGCCAGTCTTTGGGGAGAAAGCATTGCCTGATGCTGCCTTGATTTGTATGTTTTTCTCAGCCTTGGAACTATAAGATTGTAAGTCAATAAATCCCCATTTTAAAAGCCAAATCACTTCTGGTATATTGCATTTCAGCAGCCTAGCAGACTTAAACAGCTTCAATCTGAGCCCTTTCTACCACTGTAATGATCATTTGTGTGATTATTTAATAACTACATCCATCATAGCCTATAATCTGTATTTCAACACAGGCAATTTATACTTATTTTCCAGTACAATGCCAGGTATATAGAAGAAATTTAAAAATATATGTTGAGTGGAGGCTTGATGAAGACCATCAGTTACTGTAAGATCCTGATATTCCTTCTGAATATGAAGTTAATGGCTTTATAATCAGGAGTACTCTTTAAAGTTAATTCTTTGAAAAAATGATAATCTTATTGTATATGTAACTGGAACCTTGAGCAAGCTAGTTTTTAAAAATGTAGTAAGCAGAGTATCTTTATTTTTATATTCTACATCTTTTTAAAATGTATTCATTTAAGGGTGGGGGAGATTTTCCCCTTGACAATGGATGAAAATTCTGGCAGCCTCATGATTTTTATTATTTGTTAATATTACAAAGATTTCTAGTATTTTGAGTAGCAAAATGTTGCTTCTACTTGTAAATTAGAATATCTTGTTGAATATACAACACTTTTATCTTCATCCATAGGTAAGACTTCTTCCCACTCCCCAAACTGCAGTTAAATAGCATACCATGTAGAAAGGAGTATGGCCTTCTTTTGTTCCCCCACCTTGTTCTTCCATCCCTTCTTTCCCATCTGATTTCCACTCCCAAGATAAAGCTGTGGAAGATAAAAATGGAAAGGGGAGCAGAAAAGCCCCAACTTGAATGTACTCTGTTCTACAGGTCTAAGCCCCCCAGCCCCTCACGCGATAAGCTTGCATTCGCTGTGCATTCTTCTGTGTCTGCTTGCCTTCTCTTCTTGTCTCCTCTTCAGGAGGCACTGGGAACTCATCCTGGGGCCTTCCAATGTGGGAGAGAGGCACTCAATTGCTTAAGCCACCTAAGCTCCCTGTTTGGTTGTGTCTCTCATTGTCTTTCCTCTGTATCTCTTTTTTGTTGCATCATCTTGTTGCGTCAGCTCTCCCTGTGAGCCATCTCTCTGTGTGCGCCAGCTCTCTGCTTGGACCAGCTTGCCTTCACCAGAAGGCCCCAGGAACCAAACCTGGGACCTCCCCTGTAGTAGACAGGAGCCCAATTGCTTGAGCCATATCTGCTTCCCAATTATGACTATTTTTGAAGATTCTGCAGAAATCCCCACTGAAAACATTCAGTGATGCTTCCTGTAACATAGGCAATATATTTTATTCTGAGTGATACTCTTATTACTATCTCTGTTTCTGGAGGAATATGTTCCTAATACTCGCAATATAGGCCCCATCATACTTCTAGGTGATCCTCTTGTAAAGTATATAAAACGGATCTAAGGTGGCATACATCTAATACATGGGAGAACCACTTAACACATCCTTTGCCATCAGTGGAAGTACATCTGGTTTCCAGTTCAGAATGCTTTTGCTCTGACACTCCAGAAAACTAGATGCTATCTCTATAACAGTGAAATTCCCAAGTGTAAATTTGACTCCAATCCACTGTGCCCACAGAACTTGAGGGGACACCTATGCAATTTAATTCATAATCTCTATAAATCTTCTCTCTGTGAACTTGATGTGAAGGGAAAGTACAGCTTCATCTCCATTTTGAGCAGAAGGGCCTGGGACACATAGCAAAGCTTTCTTCAGAGAAATCCTCTTCCCAAAATCTTTTCCTATCTCCAACAGTATGACCCTTTTATATTGTCCATAGATCAGTTATTTATTGCCACAATAATGTTGTATAACAAATCACCCCAAAGCTTGGTGATTTTAAAAAGTAAGCAGTCATTTAACTCAAAAGCTTAGAACACAGTGATTTACTCTGGACTTGGTTGAGTTGTGCACTCATATACCCACTAGATTCATTCATGTGTCTGTGGTCAGCTCTGGGTTGTCACATATAGAACAGCCTCAGCTGAGATGAATCTGGGAGACTCAGCATGAATACATATCTCAACTTCCATCATACTAATCACACCATGTTCTCATGGCAAACGCAGAGAGGCTAGAGTGAGAATGCATATAGAAATGCATTTCAAGTCTCTGCTTGCATTTAACATCTCACTGGCCAAACAAAGTCACACAGTCCATTGCAGAATCAGAGTGAGGAAGTATCACAGGGCTACATTTTGAAGGACATGGAAAGAGAAAGGGTGAAGAATTGGGGCCATTAGTGTAATCAGTATCCTACATTCTATGTGGTGGAGTCACCTAAGCAATTCTCAGTCATAACAGCATGTTTAGTGTTTAAAAATTTGCTTTTTAAAAATTCACTTTTTTAGGGAAGCAGACTTGGCCCAATGGATAGGGCATCGGTTTACCACATGGGAGGTCCGTGGTTCAAACCCAGGGCCTCCTTAACCCATGTGGAGCTGGCCCATGCACGGTGCTGATGCGCGCAAGGAGTACCATGCCATGCAGGGGTGTCCCCCGCATAGGGGAGCCCCATGTGCAAGGAGTGCATCCCTAAGGAGAGCCACCCAGCACGAAAGAAAGTGCAGCTGCCCAAGAATGGCGCTGCACACACAGATAGCTGACACAACAAGAAACACAACAAAAAGAAACACAGATTCCCGATGCCGCTGATAAGGATGGAAGCGGTCATAGAAGAACAGCAGTGAATGGACACAGAAAGCAGACAATTGGGGGTGGAGAGAGGGGAGAGAAATAAATAAAAAATAAGTCTTAAAAATAAATAAATAAATAAAAATTCATTGTTTAAAAGTTCCTAATGTATTTAGGCCTTGGTTGAAACTAAATCAAGAAATTTTTACTTTAATTTTCTATTAAATTTACATGCTACTTTCAGCTTAGAAAATGAACTAGCTAATTCCTAAAGAATATAATTGGGAGCTATTTTCTTAAAATTCAACAACTTAATGCATAATAAAATTAAATCATTATAACAATGTATGAATGGATGATGAGTTAATTACCACATAAATAGATGAGGATAAATGCAGTTTAGCAGTGTCATTACAGTAACTACAGAACTGGGGATATTGTTAATCAGAATACTTGGCTGCTGTTTTAGTTTCCTAGACTGCTCTAGCAAATACCATAAAAAGGGTAGAGTTAAGCAGCGGGAATTTATTTGCTCATGGTTTTAAGGTCGGGAAAGTGTCCAACTCAAGATCTCATCAAGATGATGCTTTCTGCCCAAAGACTGTGGTGTTCTGAGGAAGGCTGCTGTTGATCCTTGGTCCTTACCCTGTCATATGGCAAGGCATCTCCTGCTCTCTCCCTAATCTTCTGGGTTCCGTTGATGTAGCTTCTTGCTTCCTGTGGCTTTTCTCTCTGTGTCTGAATTTCATTCCACTAATAAGGACTCCAGTAATAGGATTAAGACCCATCCTGACTGAGATGGGTCACATCTTACCTGAAGTAACCTCATGAAAAGTTCCCACCTAACAACGGTCTTACAGCCCCAGGAATTGCCTAAATTTAAGAAAATGTTTTTCTGGAATACATACAGATTCAAAACTCCATAGTTGCATGCAAGAGAAGCAAACTCTAAGGTAAGAAGAATATGACTTCATTGAAATGACATCAGAGAACTTACAGAATCTGTGGCAATAATAAGGAAGCAGAGTAAACTTTGGGGCAGAAAAAGAACCAAATCCATGTCCCAGGAATATTTTGGTTAGGATTCCACCAGCAGTAACACCATCAGTGGATTCTCAAAAACATCACAATCAAAATTAATGTCACCATTTTTCTGCAAATTTGGCTCACTCCCTCAAGCTTCGAAATCCTGAATGGAAGCATGTAATTGTTGCACCTAAATCACATGTCTGTACAGTGGCTGTCAGACTCAGGCATGGTAATATCTGAGCCCTTAGACTTCTAAGCTGGGAGTACAGACTGAAAGCAGCATCAAGGAAGAACCAAAATGCCCACTATTGAGTGATACAGAAGAAAGTAACCTTGGGATTCAACAGCCAATCTGGAGAGGTGAAACTGTTCATAACAAATGACATAAAAATAAAAATTATTCAGGCAAGTATATAAAATATAAAAACACCCAAGACCAAACTGAAGAGACTTCAGCTGATAAACAAGTAAAATAATGTCGTGAAACTGCAGACTGAAATTCTGGCTCAATATTTATAAAATCCTAGACACAGGGACTAGATATGAAACACTGACCACCTTTTGGATGTCTTTTGAGTTACTGATTTGTATGGCTATGTCTGAATTGAGAAATGCTGGCATCATAAATCAAACCAAAATCTAAAAAATAAGATGAGCAATAAACATACCCCTTAATTAGCTACAGTGAAATGAAACTGTTATAACACCTTTATAAAATTGCCAATGGTTGGGTTCAAAGGGAAATAAGTATTCAAAATCAGCATATTTTTTTGAGCTGAGGCTCTCTAAGTCTGGACTATATGGATTAAAGGAAAAGAAGAAAATATATAAACAAAGAAATTAACTAAAGATTTGCTCCACTGATATTTCTTTCTGATTCTGTCCCTGCCCTAATGTCTAGAAAATTCATAGCTACAGCAAAGAAAGAATCAAAGAGGAAAAGGATGGTAAGATATATTTATTTAATTACTTTGAGCATTGTTCCATTACTGTTTGTCTCTAAATGAACTTGCCTCTCTCAGATCCTCATGGGGAAAGGATCGAGCAATCATTTAAATGTATTGGGCACCCCAGGTGGTGCATGCTAATCCACGTACTTTCTTCTAGTTCCCTTGTGATGGTGAGCTCAGTATGGACACTAAACTCCTTTGGGGGTATTAAAAGTCACACATAGGACTTTTTATATAGTGGTCTGTAAGAACAGACTCTCTTGAGTGATAATAGATGGTGTTAATTAAATTTGCATCAACTCTAAAATTTCAAAAATAGGGAAAGTTTGAGGACTAAAATGAGAGAGAGAGAAGAACAAGGAGCAAAAGCAGGAAGGACAGCAGCAGGAGAACTATAAACAGAATGAACTGGCTTGATCTTTTTTTATATTTTTAATTTTTTATTATTAGAGAAGTTGTAAGTTTACAAAATAATCATTTATAAAAATACAGGATTCCCATGCACCACCCACCACCAGCACCTTACTTTGGTTATAATTAATGATGGCACTTTTTAATAATTGTATTATTTTTACTAGTAGCTACCTTGGTTACCTTGATGAAAGGTTATTAAAATAGTTCTATCTAGAGTCCATATTTACATTAGATGTATTTTGTTTCTTATATGTCATCTTATTTTTACTGCCTTGTATTGGTATTGTACATTTGTTACAACTCATGAAAGAACTCTTATACTTGAACTATTAGCTACAGTTCATCATCTATAGTAGGGTCCACTGTGATGTACAGTCTTGTGCTTTATATTTTAATTTCTATTTGAATAATATATACATCCTAAAGTTTCCTTTTTTTAACTACTCCTATAAAGTTCACTACTGTTGATTACACTCACAATAATGTGCTACCATCACTACTATCCACTTCTAAACCTTTACCATCAGCCCAGATAGAAAATCTGTACAAGTAAGCATGAACTCCCCATTCTCTAATCCCATCTATCTCCTGGTAACATGTATTCTAGATTCCAACACTATGAGTTTGCTTATTATATTATAATTAGTTCATAATGGTAAAATTATACAATATGTGTCCTTTTGCATCTGGAATAGTTCACCCAAAATAGCATCCTCAAGGTTTATCCATGTTGTCAATGCATCAGTATCACATTCCTTTTTTATGACTGAATAATATTCCATATATATACACACATATATACATATATATATACACACACATTTTGTTTATCCATTCATCTGTTGATGGACAATTTGGTTGTGTCCACCTTTTGGCAATTGTGAATAATGCCCTATGTACATCAGTGTGAAAATATCTGTTCAAGTCCCTGCTTACACTTCTTCTGGGTATATACCATGTAGCTGGATTTCCAGATGATATGGTAATACTATACTTGCTGAGGAACTACCGAACTGTCTCCCACAGTGGTTGCACCATTTTATATTCCCACCAGCAATGAATAAGTGTTCTTATTTCCTCACATCCCCTCTGGCACTTGTAGTTTTCTGTTTTTTTAATAGTGGCCATTTTAGTAGGTGTGAAATATCTCCTTCTAGTTTTGATTTGGATGAGGATCTTTCCATGTGCTTTTCAGGCATTTGTGTTTCCTCTTTGGAGAAATGTCTATTCAAGTCTTTTGCCCATTTTTAATTGGGTTATTTGTCTTTTTATTGTTGGATTTCTTTACAATTTCTGGTTATTAAACCATTATTTGATATGTGGTTTCCAAGTATTTTTCCCATTGAGTAGACTGTCTTTCCACTTTCTTTAGAAAGTTCCTTGATGCACAAAAGTTTTTAATTTTGAGGTCCTCATCATCTATTTTCTCTTTTGTTGTTTGTGCTCCAGATGTAAAGTCCAAGAAACCATTGCCCAACGCAAGTTCTTGAAGACACTTCCTTATATTTTCTTCTAGGAATTTTATAGTCCTGGTTCTTATACTTAGGTCTTTGATCAATTTTGAGTTAATTTTTGTATATAGTGTGTCCTTCTTCATTTGTGTATCGATATCCAGTTCTCCCAGCACCATTTGTTTTAGAGACTATTCTTTCCCAGCTGAAGGGACTTCACAACCTTGTCAAAAATCAATTGACCATAACTGTGAGGATATATTTCTGAACTTTCAATTCAATTTCATTGATCTATATATCTATCCTTGTGCCAGTACCATGCTGTGCTGACCACTGTAGCTTTGTAATAAGTTTTAAAATCAAGAAGTGTGAGTCTTCCAGCTTCATCCTTTTGTTTTTCAAGACGTCTTTGGCTAGTTGGGGACCCTAACACTTTCAAATAAATTTGATAAATTGGATTTTCCAGTTCTGCAAAATAGGCTGTTGGAACTTTGAGTTTACATTGAACCTATAAATCAATTTGGGTGGAATTGACATCTTACTGATATTTAGTCTCCCAATCCATGAACACAGAATGTCTCCCATTTATTTAGGACTTTTAAAATTTTCTTTTAGAAGTTTTCTGTAGATTTCCATGTACAGATCCTTTATATCCTTGTATAAATTACTCCTAGACATGTGATTATTTTAGTTGTCAAAAAAATAAATAGAATTTATTTTTATTTTCTCCTCAGATTGCTCATTTATACTGTACAGAAACACTACATGTGTCAATATTGTACACAATAATTTTGTTGAATTCATTTATTAGTTTTGTTGTACAGTTTTCAGGGTTTTCCATACATAGGATCATCTCTTCTGCAAACAGTGTTTTACTTCTTCCTTTACAATTTGGAATACTTTTATTTCATTTTCTTGCCTAACTACTC
This sequence comes from Dasypus novemcinctus, assembly GCF_030445035.2. Lineage (NCBI taxonomy): Eukaryota > Metazoa > Chordata > Mammalia > Cingulata > Dasypodidae > Dasypus > Dasypus novemcinctus. The sequence goes on from NC_080683.1 coordinate 49,779,591, forward strand.
TGGATAGAATTTTTAGCACAACGTTGAATAACAGTGGTGACATTGGCCATCTTTGTCTTGTTCCAGATCTTGAGGAAAAGTTTTCAGGCTTTCACAATGGAGTAAAATGTTAACGGGGGGTTCTCATATATGTCCTTTATCATGTTGAGGGAGTGTCTTTCTATTTCTATTTTTATAAGTGTTTTTGTTAATAAAGTAAGCTGGATTTTGTTAAATGCCTTTCCTGCATCAATCACGATGATTTTGTGTTTTTTTTTTCACCTTCATTTTGTTAATGTGGTGTATTATGTTCATTGATTTTCTTATGTTGAACCACCCTTCCATACCTGGGATAAAACCTATTAGATCATGGTGTATAATTTTTTAAATTTTTTTTTATGTTTAAAGAAGTTTTAGATTACATAAATGTTAATTAAAAATATAGGGGATTCCCATATGTTCCACCCCCTCCTCCCACACTTACCCACATTAACAACATCCTTCATTAGTGTGGTACATTGGGTTACAACTGATCAACACATACTGGAATATTGCTACTAACTGTGGACTGTAGTTTACATTATAATATACACTCTGTCCTGCACAATGTTGTAAGTTATGACAAAAATAGATAATGGTCTGTATCTATCACTGCAATATCATACAGGGAAATTCCAATATCCCATAAATGCCTCCATATTATAGTATTCTTCCCTATCCCTCTCCTCGGAACCAATGATAAAAGTTCTTCCATTACTAGAATAATAATGTCTATAATAGAATAATAGTAAATCTACTTTAGTCCATTGTTCACTCCCCAATCTTGAGGATTTTGTTTCTAATTGAGAGGGGGCTTAGATCCCAAGGTCAGATGGATGGACTATCAAGCTTACAGTTGCAGAACTTTCTGCTCCTTGGGATGGGCATCATCATCTCCTTGTTAGTTGTCCTGGGTAAGTTCAATAAACTGGAGAGTAGGTGTTGCAACTCTGCTGAGATTCAGGACTCAACTGGCACATAGACAGATCAAATATTTAAGTCTCTGGGACATACATTTAACAAGTATAGTGCTAATTGTAGGTACAAATAAAAGGGATAGAAGAGCCATATGTAGGGAAAATATAAATGAGTCTAACTCTGTTACACTGTGGAGCATAAATTCCAGAGTAAGGCCCACTGACAGGGTTCTGAATTCCTGAGCTTGTCTGTCTGCTTATTCTGTGTGGATGTCTCTAGAAGCACTAAGCAGCCCTGCTATTTGAGGCACTGTTTATTATGGCAGTCAATGAGATCCTGTGGAGACACGCATAAGTGTAACTTCTGAAAAGACCTCCCAAATCACTTTGAAATCTCTTAGCCCTAAAATCTCATTTGTACTTACAATTTCCCCCTTTTGGTCAAGGCCTTTTTCCATGTGCTTTGCTAGTTGGTGTTTGGTAATGATTCCTCAGTGCCTGGGTGACTCATCCCCTGGACATGAGACATGATCCCTGGAGTCATGTCCCATGCCAGGGTGGTATGTAGGGGGATGTAGTGTGTTTATATGCTGAGTTTGGCTTAGAAAGAGGCCACATTTGAGCAAAGAGGAAGCTTTCAGTAGGTAACTCTTAGGCAATATACAATACTAGGCTAAGTTTCAATTTCACAAGAAAAGTTTCCTAAGCACAATCATTAATATCAAGAGTTTGGCGTAATGATCTGGCTTCCTTCACTAGGCACTGCTCTTGTACTCAGGGGATTCTTGCCATCCTATTCAAGAATGTAGTAGAACTCCCTAGGATGGGAATTCAAAATTCATTTGATTATTGTGTGGGTCTCCACCCACAGAGATAATGCCCTATGAACATTTGAACATATTCATATGTCTTAGAGCCATGCCCCAGGTATACCCCTCCCCAAGTGTGCCCCCATCACAGACATTCCACACCAATGCTCTTCCTCAGCCACAGTTGTGACCCTTCTGTGATCCAAAACCACTCAAAAATGAATCCAACAAAATAACTAAATAAAATTAATAAGAAAATGAAATAATAATAATGATAGTTTTAAAATAACAAATAAAGTAGAATAAAAACTAAAAAATTTTGAAGTAATAAAAAGAATTTTTTAGACATCATATCTTTCTTCACTGTAAAATCTGTTGTCTTGTATGTACAGTGACTTTTTTTGGTATATTCCTCCAGAGTCTTATTTTTTCATTTTATCTTCAAAGAAACTTCAGTTTACAGAAAATTCACATAAAGAATATAGGGGATTCCCATATACTCAATGCCCTCCCCCTTTTCCACTCAGCCCTATTAATAACATTTTACATGTGGATGGTATATTGGTTACAATTGATATACAAATATTGAAGCATTACTACTAACCATGGTCAATGGTGTACATTTTGGACCATATATTTTAATAGGTTTTGACAAAATTTAAAATGGCTTCTATTCATTATTTCAAGATCATGCAGATCAATTCTAATGTCCTAAAAATGCCTTATGTTCCACCTATTCTATTCTTCCCTCCCGCTCCCCTCAGAACCTATGGTACCCTGTAAGTTTCAAATTTTAAAGAATAAGATTCATAGTTACTTGCAATAACATTGAGGGCTTGACATACTGGTCTGTTTTCTTTTATTAGGCACTGCCTATGTTCTCGAGAGATTCTTTTGTCCCTTGAATTGAGAATATAGCAGGACTTCCTAGGATGGAAATGTAATAGTTTGTTTATTGTGTTGGTCTCCACCCACTGATATAATATACTACGACAAGATGAACACTTACATACATAGAAGCCTGCCCCAGGTATGTCCTATACCATATACCCCCCACACCAAATACCAATAACCCTCCCCTATCATATTTGAAAAGAGAGCATTCCCAACCTTGTAGTTTTAACTGCAGACCTGCAAATCCCCAGGGGTCACCTTCTTCTTCCCCCGACCCTTCCCCCAGTTCCATGGATAGTCCAACTCAATCCTGCCACTCTACTCTCCTTCACAGGCAAGCACCATTGAACCCAATCATATCACTGCACCACTCTCACACCCATCTACTGCCCAACCATATGTTTCCACTTTATCATAGATATTTTTTGCTCCCTTTCTGTCAACTGTAAACCTGTCTTCCACACTCTAGCTTTGTGAGTCTGCTCAGTTTGATCAATTCACAGCAGTGAGGTGATGTAATATTTGTCCTTCAGTACCTGACTTACTTCACTGAACATAAGGTCTTCAAGATTCCTCCATGTTATCCCATGTGTTACTACTGTATTCCTTCTTACAGCAGAGTAAGATGCCATTGTATGTATACACTTCAGTTTTTATGCATTCATCTGTTGATGCACATTTGTCATTTTCAACTTTGGCAATAGTGAATAATGCCACTATGAACATTAGTGTGCATATATCTGTTTGTGTCCCTGCTTTCAATTCTTCTTGGTATATATCCTGCAGTGGGATTGCTCGATTATATGGTACTTCTATATTTAGCTTCCTGAGAATCTGCCAAACTGCCATTCAAAATGGCTGCACCATTCTACATTCCCACCAGCAGTGGATAATGGTTCCCTTTCCTCCACATCCCCTCCAACACTTGTAGTCCTGTTTTTTAATAGCTGCCAGTCTAATGGGTATAAGATGATATCTCATTGTAGTTTTGATTTGCATTTCCCTAATAGCTAGTGATGTTGAGCATCTTTTCATGTGTTTTTAGTCATTTGTATTTCTTCTTTGGAGAAGTATTTATTTCAATCACTTGCCCATTTTTTTAAACGGGTTTTTATTATTTGAGCTCTACGATTTCTTTATATGTCGGCGGGGAGTCTCACCGCCCGCACGGATGTTGGTTTCGCTTTCTCCGCCACAGCCACTGCAGTGGCTGCTGCAAGCCTTCCTCGCACCGCCTTCACAAGCCGTGGGCTGTCGACACACCTCACCAGCCGTGTGCCGGGGACTGCTGACCGGGGCTGCTAGTCAGCGAAGGGGGACCGCACTACAAACTCACGCAAGCCACTGGCCAGGAGAGGTAGACAGCTTTATTGGCAGAAGCGGGGGAGCCAGGGTGCGCGGGCTTATGCGCGATCTGCAAGCGAGTCCGGGGAAGGGGTAGTAGACTGGGAGTTATATAGGGTGAACACGGAAACATTATCTGATTGGTTGGGACAGCAATATGTCTATATATGGTAACTATAGCTTTACTAGACAAAATGGTGGAAGGAGATGAAATGGTGGCACGGCGCATGAGAACTGTCCTCTCCGCGTGACTCAGTGCTTTGAAGACCATCCCTGAGTTTACTCAAGGGCATGTGGGGGCTAGAGTTTACTCATAGTCCCGTGTCTTGAAGCACAAGTCTCATGGCTTGGACAGCTGCACTGTTGGGCCTTCCCTCATTTATATATGCTGAACATTAGTCCCCTATCTGATATATGGTTACCAAATATTTTCTTCCATTGAGTAGGCTACCTTTTCACATTCTTGACAAGCACCTTTGAGGTGCAAAAGTTTTTAATTTTGAGGAGCTCCCATTTATCTATTTTTTCTTTCATTGCTCATGCTTTGGGTGTAAAGTTCATGAAACCACTTCCTAATACAAGATCCTGAAAATGCTTCCCTATATTATCTTCTAGAAGCTTTATGGTCTTGGCTCTTATATTTATATCTTTGACCCATCTTGAGTTAATTTTTATATAAGGTGTGAGGTGGATTCCTCTCTCATTCTTTTGGATATGGATATCCAGTTCACCAAGCACCATTTGTTGAAGAGGCCATTCACTCCCACTTGAGTGGGCTTTGTGGCCATATCAAATATCAGGTGACTATGTATGTGAGGATCTATATCAGAACTCTCAATTCAGTTCCATTAGTCAGTATGTATATCCTTGTGCCAATGTCATGCAGTTTTGACCACTGTAGACTTGTATGTTTTACAATCAGGTACTGTGTTTCCTCCAATTTCATTTTTCTTTTTCAATATATCTTTCGTTATTTGGTACCACTTGCCCTTCAAAATAAATTTCATAGTTAGCTTTTTCCATTCAGTAAAAAAAAAATGCTGTTGTGATTTTTATTGGGATTTCCAAATCTTTAAATCAATTTAAGTAGGGCAGACATCTTAATGATGTTCAGTCTTCTAATCCATGAACTGGGAATATTCTTCCATCTATTTAGGTCTTCTTAGTTTTTGTTTTTTTTTTTAACAATAATGTGTAGTTTTCTATGTACAAGTCTTTACATCTTTAATTAAGTTTATTCTTGGGTATTTGATTCTTTTAGTTGCTATTGTAAATGGGATTTTTTTCTTAATTTCCTCCTCAGATTGTTCTTTATAGGTGTACCAAAATGCTACTGTTTTTGCATGTTTTCTTATATCCCGCCACTTTGCTGAACTCGTTTATCAGCTCTAGAATCTTGGTTGTAGGTTTCTCAGATCTTTCTATGTATAGGATCATTTCATCTGCAAATCGTCACATTTTTACAGCTTCCTTTCCAATTTGGAGTATTACCCCTTTTATTATTATATAGTGTCCTTCTTTGTCTCTTACAATAGTTTTGCATTTAAACTCCATTTAGTCTGATATTAGTAGGTTATTCCTGCTCTTTTTGGTTCTTGTTTGCATGTAAAATTTTTTCCAATCGTTCACTTTCAACCTCCTTGTGTCCCTGAATCTAAGATAAGTTTCTTGTAGACAGCACATAGATAAGTCATATTTCCTTATTTGTCCTGTCAGTCTGTGTCTCTTGATTGGAGAGTTTAATACAGTAACATACAATGTTATTACTGTCAAAGCAAATAGCCATATTTTCTCTTGGGTTTATATATGTCTCTTTTCAGTTATTCTTACCAATGATCTTCCTTCCTACACTTTCCTCCATCCCTTTCTCTCCTGTTTTTCCTTTAAACCTGCAGAACTCCCTTTAGTTTTTCTTGAAAGACAAGTTTCTTGTTGACAAACTCTCTAAATTTCTGTTTATCTGTGAAAATTTTGAACTCTCATTTTTGGAATGCCAGTTTTGCTGGATACAGAATTATGGGCTGACAGTTTTGTTTGTTTGTTTGTTTTTCTTTTCACAAATGAACTATGTTATACCAGTGCCTTCCTGCTTCCATAGTTCCAGATAAAAAATCAGCACTTAATTTTATCATGCTTCCATTGTATGTAATGGATCTCTTTTCTCTTGCTGTTTTCAGAGTTCTCACTTTTCTTAAGCATTGGAAATTTCATATGTATATGTCTTGTGGTAGGATTTATACTGTTTGGGGTGTGATGTTTCCTGGACATGTATGTCCATGTCCCTCAAAAGAGGTGGGAAATTTTTAGCCATCATTTCCTCCAACATTTCCTCTGCCCTCTTTGCCTTCTCTTCTCCCTTCTAGGATGACCATAATGTGTATGTTTGTATGTTTCATGTTCTCTTTCAAATCCCTAAGTCCCAACTGGATTTTTCCTATCTCCTTATCTATCTGTTCTACTCTCTGTCTAATTTCAGATGTATTATCTTTGACATTGCTGATTCTTCCTCTGCCTGTTCAAATCTGCTATAATGTGCTTCCAGTGTATTTTCACTTTCTTGCATTGTGCCATTCATCACATCAGATCCATTATCTTTTTAGGTATGTTTATAATCTCTTCAGTATGTTTCCCCAGTGTCTTCTTAATATTCTTTATCTCTTCCTTCACTTCTTTAAGTTGATTCTTGATTTTTGTTTGGACATCCTTGATGAGTTGTTCCGTGTTCTGCATCTTCTCCAGTTTTTTAGTTTGTTTGTTCGACTGGGCCGTGTCTTCCTGTTTCTTAGTATGGCTAGTAATTTTTTGTTAGTCTCTACACGTCTGTTTATATTAATGGGCTTATTCAGTCAGTTAGCTTCTTTCTATTTTAGGACTTTATTTTGTTGGATTTTTTGTGTGTGAGTGTGCAGTAAGGCTCCTTTTTGACACTTGGTTCCTCTTATTCTATTTCCTTGCAGTTGTCTGTGTTCCCTTGAAAAATTATATTAGAATCAGAGAAAAGGAAAGAGATAAGAAGAGAAAAAAATAATAGTAAAAGGTAGAAAAGGAATCATACAAGAATTAGGAAAATAAATAAGTAATACAAGTAAAAAATCATAAAAATTACAAAGGAATAAGAATTTTAAAAGTAGAATAGAAAAAATGAAATAAGAAACAAAATAAAGAGGGAAGCAAATGTGGCTCAAGAGATAAGGCCTTGGGAAACGGACTTGGCCCAGTGGTTAGGGCATCTGTTTACCACATGGGAGGTCCACGGTTCAAGCCCCAGGCCCTCTTGACCTGTGTGGAGCTGGCCCATGTGCAGTGCTGATGCATGCAAGGAGTGCCCTGCCACGCAGGGGTGTCCCCTGCATAGGGGAACCCCATGCACAAGGAGTGTGTCCCGCAAGGAGAGCCACCCAGTGTGAAAGGAAGTGCAGCCTGCCTAAGAATGGCACCACCTACACAGACAGCTGACACAAGATGATGCAACAAAAAGAAACACAGATTCCCGTGCCCCTGACAACAACAGAAGTGAACTAAGAAACAAGACACAACAAATAGACACAGAGAACAGACAACCGGGGTTGGGGGTGGGGTGGAGAAGAGATAAATAAATAAGTAAATCTTTAAAAAAAAGAGAGAGATAAGGCCTCTGCCTACCATATGGGAGGACCTGGGTTCAATCTCTGGGGCCTCCTGGTGAAAAAGAAGAGAAAGCATGCCTGCATGGCAAGTCAATGCCCACACAGTGAGCCATGTGCCCATGTGGTGAGCCAAGTGCCCACACAGTGAGCCAAGTGCCTGTGTGGTAAGCTGAGTGCCCATTTAGGTGCCTGCACAGCAAGCCTAGTGCCCATGTGGTGAGTTGAATGCCCATGTGAGTGCCCATTTGGCAAGCCAAGTGCATACATGGTGAGTCCAGTGCCTGTGTGGTGAGCTGAGTGCCTGTGCAAGTGCCTGTGTGGTGAGATGAGTGCCCATGTGAGTGCCCACATGGTGAGCCAGTGCCCATGTGGTGAACCAGTGCCCATGCGGTGAACTGAGTGCCTGCATGAATGCCCACATGGGGAGCTGAATGCCTGCATGGTAAGTTGAGTGCCTGTGTGGTGAGCCAGTGCTTACATAGCAAGCCAGTGCTTATGTGGCAAGCTGAGTGCCCACCCAGCAAGCTGAGAGCCATATGGTGAGCCAGTGCCTACACAAGTGAGTCATGCAGTAAAATGATGACACAACAAAAAGAGAGACAAAAGGGAGAGTTAAGGTGAAGCACAGCAGAGACCAGAAACTGAGGTGGAACGATTGACAGAGAACCTCTCTCCACATCAGAGGTCCCCAGGATTGAATCCCAATGAATCCTGAGTAGAAAGATGAGGAGACAAAAAGAGAAATAGAAACAGAAGATCACACAGTGAAAAGACACAGACAAACAAAACAGCAGAGCAGAGGGGAGGGGAAGAAAAAAAAGAGAAACAAAATAGAGAAAAAAAAAGGGAATGAATTAAAAGTTCAGAAAGATGAGAAAAGAAGAAAAAAAGTGAGAGAAAAAGAAAAATGAAGACCAAATAAGAAAAGGTGGAATGAAAGAAAAGCAATAGAAAACAGAAGATAGAAAAATGAAGGAAAGAAAAGAAATATAGGAAATGTAGGAAAAAAATAAGTAAAAGAAAAAAGGAAACAAATAAAAGGAAAGACAACAAAGAAACAAATCAACAACAAAACACAACCCAGGTAAAACAGCCTTCCTACTTAGGTCCCTAGGGAGCTTCTCAGGCTGCCAGTGCTCATCAATCAATCACCCGGCAGGCTTTCCTCCACAGGTGATGTACCTGGTTTCAGAGAATAAAATAAAGGGGGGGGGGGGGGAAGGAACCAATAAAAAATAAAAACAGATCCAAAAAAACCTAAAACAAAAATATCCATCTATACATTCCCTACCATAAGTTCCTGGCTGGAAACCTGATAGCCCAGTGGATCACTCTCTGGATCTCTTCTTTTATGAGGTACTGAGAATTGAACCAAAAACCTCATATATGCAAGGCAGAAAGTCCTACACTGACCTACACCCATGTCATAGGTTGAGTAGGCTTCTGAAAGCTTATCTGACTCTTCATGCCCCCATTCCCTTGGGCGAGTTGGGCTTCTAACAGTTTGCCTCAACTGGCTGTCTCCACCCCTTCACTGACCTAGTACTTCTCTCTCCCACGATGGTTATGTGTGACAGCCTGACTGATCGGATCCCCTGCTCCCCTCTCCCTAGGGCCACTTCAGTGCTGGTTGAGGTCTTTTTGGATTCATAGGGGGTTCAGTTGGCCAAACTCACTGAAAAGAAACCACTTTCCACCCTCCACCAGACCCCCTTTCCTCCCACTCAGTTGGCCACAGTGAGCCAGGGGTTTTACAGAGGCTATTTGCCTTGATGGGGGTTATATGTGCTGTTTCCAGCCACAGGGGTGAGTAAGTCACCATTTTCCTTTGGCCTCTTTGTCTTTTTGTCCTGCTCCCTTCTGCATGATGTATAGCATGTTCCTGTTCTGTAGAACCCCAAAACAGCTCCCTCTGGTAGGTTTTTGCCCTTTCTTTTGTATTTTGTTTTTTTCGAGAGAAAGAGAGTTGAGTTCTGCCTACTTCAGTGCCATCTTCCCAGAAGCCTGTTTAATACTTTTGAAGTGCTGTTGGATTAATTTACAAATATTTTGTTGAGGATATTTGCATCTATATTCATAAAAGTAATTGGTCTGTAAATTTGTTTTCTTGTAGTATCTTTGGCTGGGTTTGGTGTTAGGATCATATTGGCCTCATAGCATGACATAGGTAATGTTCCATCTTCCTCAATTCTTAGGAAGAGTATGAGAAAGACTGGCCTTAATTCTTCTTGGAATGACTGGTAGAATTCACCTGTGAAGTCATCTGGCCCTGCACTATTTTTTCTGTTGTAAGGATTTTGACTGGGGAGTTCAATCCATTAACATTCAATGTTATAGCTCTAATGTAGTACTTACATCAGCCATTCTATCCTTTGGTTCTTATGTCATTTCATTTTGTCTCTCTTTTTCACTTTTAGTTACCTTTACTGATAATTATTTCTTCACTCTTGTCCAAGCCTCTCTCCCCTAACTTACCTTTCAGCTTGCAGAAAAATCAAGGGCAGGTCTCTTGTTGAAGAACCCTAACTCTCTCAGTTTCTGCTTATCTATGAACATTTTAAACTCTCCCTCACCTTTTTTAAAGTATTTTTTTATTTTTCACTTCTTATTTTTTAAAATTTTTATTCTATCCCCTGACCCAAGATGTTTCCCTCTTCTGTCTGCTTGTTGTCTGCTCATCTTCTTTAGGAAGCATAAGGAACCCAACTCAGGACATCCCATGTGGAAGACAAGTGCCCAACCACTTGAGACACTTCTACTTTCTGCTGGTTGCATTATCTGCTGGTTGTGGCATCTGCAGGCTGTGGTGTCTGCTCATTGCGGCATTTGCTAATTGTGGTGTCTGTTCGTTGCTGCATCTTGTTGGTTGCAGCATCTGCTCATTGCAGCATCTGTTTGTCTTCTCTAGGAATCACTGGGAACTGAACCCAGGACCTCCTATGTGGGAGGCAGGCACCCAATTACTTGAGCCACATCTGCTCCACATCTCGTCGTTTTTTAATGATATTCTGCTGGAAAAGAAATTTTGACTGTCAGTTTTCCTCTTTCACTACCTTAAATATATCACACAATTGCCTCTGTGCCTCCCTGGTTTCTAATTAAAAACTGACACATGTCTTTTGCAGATCCCTTTATATGATGAATCGCATTACTCTTGCTGCTTTCAGAATTCTCTCTTTCTCTTTGGTATTTGATAATCTTTTATTATTATGTATCTTGGAGTATGTCTACTAAGATCTATTCTGTTTTGAGTACATTATCCTTTTTGGACATGTATATTTATGTCTTACTTGAGAGTTGGGGAACTTTTGGCAATTATTTCCTCAAATATTCTTTCTGCACGTTTTCCCTTAGCCTCTCCTTTTGGGATACCTCTGAAGTATAAATGTTGTGCACTTTATGCTGTACACTGCACAATTTTTCCTATACTTTTCTCTACCTGTTCTTCTTACAGTAAAATTTTGATTGTCCTGTTTTCTAGTCCACTGATTCTTCTTCCTGTTCAAATCTGGTATTGCATGCCACTAGTGTATTTCTAATGTCTTCTATTGTGGCATTCACCCACATAATTTCTGTCATGTTTCTTTTTATACTTTCAAATTCTTCTTTTTGTACACACAGTGTCTTCTTAATATCTTTGATCTCCTTAGTCATATTTTCCTTCATCTCCTTGAATTGACTGAGGAGATGTTTTTGAACTTCTCTGATTATTTGTGCCAAATTTGTGTCTCCTCTGAAGTTTTAATTTGTTGCTTTGACTGGGGCATATCTTCCTGCTTCTTAGTATGGCTTGTAATTTTTTAAAGATGTTTAGGCATCTGATTATCTTCATGTGTTTACTCTGAAGTCAGTTTCTCTCAGTTCCCTATGGTTTTCTTTTTGATTGGCTTTGTGTTAAGCTCTTCTTTCACACTAGGTTCAACTTATTCTAGACTTTAGAATAGCCTGTGTTTAACTTATCAAATTTTTCCAGCTCTTCTTCATCTGATTCTTGCCCTGGGTATGCATTAAAATTTTTAAGATTGCATTTTTTATGCAAGTGTTTAAAGTACAGTAGGAAGTTTCATTTCTTCTGATCCTTCTCTTGATATCTTGATCTGAAGTTTGCTTGTTTTTGTTTTCCCTCTATAGTTTTTTACTCTCCTTTCACTGTCCTTAGCTACTTTTGCCTAGAGGGCAAATCCTGGGAAGAGGGTCACCCCATTGACAACTTTCCCAAGTCAGAGTTTTCAAGCCAAAATAGGGTCATGAGAGCTTAGACTGGCTCTAAAGTTCCTGGAGTAGAAGATCAAGATGGACATGAAAAGGTTCTTTTAAATGTCCCCAAAACTGTGTTTACTTGGCCTGTCCATCAGATTCTGCCCTTCAGCAAACTGTTCCCCACAGTCCCGAGGAGTGACTGTGCCTTCAAAGCTCCACTACCTCCACCCCTGTCTGAGGTGGGATTGAAACAATGGCTGCCACAGCTTTTGTCCAGGTTGGGTTTAAACAGTATCTCAGAGCTAGGACCTAGTGATCAGAATTTGCCATTCAAAAGCTTTCATCAGTACTCATCTGTGTTCCACTTACTCCCATTCTTAGGAAAGGGGATTTTTATATCCTTATTTTCACTAGCAAGCGACTCAGGGACTGGAACCCAAGAGTGGAGGATGGGCACCAGCATTTGCTGTGTAGAGAGAACTACTCATGCTCTGAAGTAAGGAATATCTTATCAGTCCCCTCTCTTACTCTTTCTCGGTGATGAGCAGTGTTCATCTGGCCTCTAGAGCTCCAGAACAGATGTTTCAAGTAGTTACTGCCTGTTTAATAGCTATTTTGGAGGAAGGACTCTGGCTTTTTCTTTATAATTGTGGACTAAGTGATTTAGGTAGGATAGAAAAGAATATGAAGCAATTGTTAAAAAGCAGCAGCTAGAACCAGCACTGGGACCAGCTCATTAAGGTACTGCAACTCCACCTTCCATGGTGTCACATGGTAACTTGAAATTTACCATGATGGGAAAGTTTACACCATGAAAATTGACAGATGCTACAGATCGGGGTATTTTGCTTTGTTTTGTTTTGTTTCTCTCAGAGAGGTAGTATTCTCTTATCAGAGCACTTATGGCTAGAAACTATAGAGTAGGTGGTCCCGAAAAACAAGAATACTAACAGCAGTGGGAGTATATACACCATCTACTGATTGAGGTCATTTTGTCATAGAGAAGCATGTGGAAACATGTGGCAACAGCATCCAAAAGCTTTAAAGGCCACTGATACTACCTGGCACATTCAGGCTCACATCTAAAGCAATAATGATGATCACAAAGGTGATTAAGAGTTTTAGTGAAATGCTTGTCAAACAGTTCTTCTAAGGTGATACAGAATCAGGACCTGTTGGTTGGACATTATCTGAGAGGACCAGGATGTCATGTGCTGCTTTTAGTGAAGTTATCTGTCTCTATGCATTTAAGAATTCCAGTGAACTGTAGTAGCATGTGGCATTGGAGTCTGAAGTCATATGTCATTTGAAAGTGAGCAGTGGTGATAATGCACTATCTATAGTGGCAAAGCCAAAACACTAGTCTACATTTGCTATAGGAAAGGAAGTAATGAAAAGCCACTATAATGGCCTCTGTTTACCTCTTTAGATTATTAACAATTACACATATGAAATTCTATATGAATAAATCCCAATTCTTAATTTGCCTCTCTTTTAGTTTCTTAGGCAGCTTTTAGCATATAAAATGAAACATTGCAGCTTAAACATAGGAAATTTATTCACTCACAATTTTAAGGTTGTGAAAATGTCCAAATCATTATGTCATCAAGGTCATGCTTTCTTCCTGAAGACTGACTACTGGTAATCCTTGGCTTCTCTGTCACATGGCAAGGCACATGGCATCATCAGCTCGGCTCTCCCTTTTCTTCCAGGTTTCATTGATTTCAGCTTCTTGCTTCTGTGACTGTGTGTGTGTGTGTGTGTGTGTCTGAATTTCATTCCACTTATAAGAACATCAGGAATAGGATTCAGGCCCATTGTGATTGAGGTGGGTTACACCTTAGCTGAAGAAGTCTCATCAAAAGGTCCTACATACAATGGGTTCACACTCATAAGAAGGATTAAATTAAAAAAAGTTTTTCAGGGGTACAAAGAACTGCCAAACAGCCTCATAGGTCCATTTTTATTCAGTTTCACTTACAAAACTATTCTTCATAAAATAATTTTGGGGTTTATTCACTAGTGGACATCATTTTTTATCAAACCATTACATGGTTAATTTATTAAAGAATATCATAGCTAAAGTTATAGAGATAACTATATCTTCATTAAATAAACATGAGAAAATTATACAATTAAAACAATGTTTAAGCTTTATTTTCACTGCTAATTAATATGTATTCTTTGCATTGGGGAGTTATCCTGATTTAAATACCATAAATACTGGATTTCCTCCTCTCTTTTCTTTTCCCAGTTTCATGGCTGGCGAGCAAACTTTATATGTCTTTGTGCAAACACCTTCAAAAGGTGATATGTATCAGAGACAGGTTGAAAATTTCATAACATGTACCCAGCTGTTCTTGGGAATTTCCCATGACTTATACATATTTGTGATATTATTTCACCATATATAAGAGAAAGGTAATTAATTCTTTAGGCAATAACATAATTCATATGGTAAAAGCAAATGTTTATGCACATATAGTCTGTATTTTCAATTCAATTCAAAGCCCCTGTAGTGAAATATATGCTTTCCATTAAATTCAAGTTATTATAAGAATTTAGCTATTTCAAAAATGTTGAAATTCAAACCTGTTATCCTGAAGAAAAAGAAAGTTCTAGAGAAAATGAGAACTACAAAACTACAAGTCACAGAAATCTAAGTCATGAGTTCCTGCTCTGCAAAAAAGGAAAAAAAAAGAACATTAAATTTGAAAGAGAAAACACAAATTCAAACCAGTTAATACACAAGATCTTTATTGTATGCTTACAAATAAAATTAACACCCTGACACAAACCAAAGTAAAACAGAAAATTATTATTTTTTGCCTCTTTTCTGATGTAATTTTTAACAGGCACTTCCTAATAAAGTCAGAAAAATGCTACCTTAGGGTATGCTCTACAGGATATAGGGACCTGACTACAAAGAACCTGACAATTATTTTTGAATTTAAAAATGGCACTTGATTAATTTTGAATTAGTTAACTAAGGTATGTGTATTATTCATAAGCAAGAAAATAGAAAATATGTAATGAAAAACAAGGATGTGAAAGATATTTGCAAAGTTCCTTGCAAGAATAAGACCAGAAACAGCAAGAAATGAAGGCAGGGAAAGAGTCAAATACATGTTGTATTAAAATAATGACTAGGAAAGAACTTTTCTTTCCATTCTGTGCATCAGGAAAAGTCAAGCAAAGGAAGCCATTTTAAAGTGAAGGTTTAATAGATGAGTAAGAGTTAGAAAATGTAGAGAATGGGGGGAGAAAACAACAAAGACAAAGGTCTAGAGGTTAAAGAGAATGTTTGAGGAAATGAAAGATGTTCATATAGGTGGAAGAGCAAAGACTGCCTGGTGGATAAAACTACAGTTATCATAAGCCAAATCTTGGAAAGGTTTTTTGTTTGGTTGTTTTTTTAATATCTTTTAATTTTATTTTTTAAAAGGTATTTAGACTACATAAAATGTTACATAAAAAAATATAAGGGATTCCCATATGCTCCACTCCCTACACCTCCCACCCTTCTCCACATAAACAACATCCCTCACTAGTGTGGTACATTCATTGCAATTGATGAACACATTTTGGAGCATTGCCACTAAGCATGGATTATAGTTTTACATTGTAGTTTACACTCTCTCCCATTCAGTTCTGTAGGTTATGGCAGGATATATAATGACATGCATCTGTTGTTGCAATGTCATTCAGGACAACTCCAATCCCTGAAAATGCCCCCATATTACACCTCTTTTTTCCTCTCCCTGACTTCAGCACCTCCAGTGGTCACTGTCTACACATCAGTGATATAATTTCTTCCATGGCTCAAATCACAATAATTCTATAGTAGAATACCAGTAAGTCTACTCTAGTCCATATTTTATTCCCCAATCCTGAGGATCCCAGGATGGTGATGTGCCCACTCCTCCTCTAACTGAGAGGGGGCTTCAATCCCATATGATTGATGGATGGGAATCTCTTCCTTGCAGTTGTAGACTCTCTCGGTTCCTTAGTGTCGTGGTTACCCATCCTCACCTCCTTATTAGTTGTCCTGGTGAGTCCAATGAATAGGAGAGTACGTGTTGCAACTCTGCTGAGGCTCAGGGCCCAGGTGGCACATGGACAGCCCAGAGATTCAAGTCTCTTAGGTGTAAACCTATCAATTCCAGCACCAACTATAGATTCAAATAAAAGGGACAAAAGAGGCATGTTTAGAGAAATCACATCTGAGTACAACTCTGTCACACTCGTGCTGACTCAGAGAACTAGAGTCTGGAAGATAGGTTTACAGGAAATAGAAAAGAAGAAGTTTGCGAGTTAGTGCCCATATGGGCAAAATCTATGATAAGGTGGAAATGAGTAGTTGTGCAGTGAAGGGATATGACAGGGGTGTAAGGATACTGTTGGATTGGGTGATGCAAGCATGACAGGAGGGTAGGGTGGGGAAGATGGGTTGGAAGGTCCATGAAACTGGGGGGAGGGTTGGGGAAGGGAGCAGGTGAACACTGGGGATTGGTGGGTACATGGTTGAAATTACAATTTGAGAAAACGCTTTTGATAATACAAGGAAGGGTTACTGGTTTAGGGTATTGGATGGGGGGCACTTGGAACAGGGAGCACCTGGGGCAGTCTTCTAGAGAATGTGTGAGTGATCATTTTGTCATAGTGTGGTGTATCAGTGGGGAGAGACCCACATAATGAATGGGAATGAATTGGACTCCCATAATGGGGAGGCCTGATATGTTTTCAAATAGAGGGGAAGGTGTCTTTTGAGGGCATGGGAGATTCTTAAAGGAGAGGACAGACTAATGTGTGAAGCCCTCAGCATTGTTGCAAGTATCTGTGAATCTTATCCTCCATGGAGTGAAGCCTGGTGGTTGCCATGGGCCCTGAGGGGAGGGGGAAAGAGGAATAGAATATATGGATGAGGGGATATTTAGGAGGCAAAAATTTATAAAAGTGTACAGTCTAAAGTGTAAATCATAATGTAAACCACTGGCCACAGTTATTAGCTAGTTTCAATATTTGTACATCAGTTGTAATGAAAGGTTTTAATTTGTATCTTTTATTTGACAATTTTCTTGAATACTTAATTTCTACATATAATTCTTTAATAAATTAATTTTAAATTTATTTTGGTATGTGATACAAGGAAAATGTTTATCTGTTTTATAGATTATAGTCAATGTCTTGATATATTTTATACATTATGCACAGATTTGAAAGGACAACATTATCTTACATTCAATTGTCTATTCTATCTATTTCTCTTTTGTGATTACCTATTCTCTTCTATTGATTTCTCTAGTAGTGATGTGAAAACATTATATTTATTATTAATGTAGTATATATTTTGATGTGTGGTAAGGTAAGACAGTACTTATTGTCCTCTTCTGCAAAAAATAAATTCATAAGTTTTTTTTTTTACTCAAAAACTTGAGAATTAATATGGCAGTTCCATGCAAAAATATTTTGGAGGTTTTGATTTATGTAAGTGTATTCACTATTAACAATTCTGTTTTTCCCATCTAAACAATTATTCATGTTTTATTTTTCTTGCTTCAATATACAATTTTTTCCAGATAAATATTGCACATGTAATTTTAGCTTTTGTCATACATATTTTATTGTTTTGTGGGTATTTGAATGGCATCCTTCTTCCAAAAATATTTTTAGATTAGTTATTTTTGATTAATAGAAAAGTATTATTTTTAGTAGTTTTTTCATTTCTATTTTATTTTTTCATTTTTTTATTATTTTTAAAAAGATACATAGATCACACAAAATGTTACATTAAAAAATATAATAAGTTCCCATATACCCCACTCCCCACACCCCCCACTCCTCCCACATCGACAACTTCTTTCATTAGTGTGGACATTCATTGCATTTGATAAGTACATTTTGAAGCATTGCTACACAGCATAGATTATAGTCTATGTTGTAGTTTACACTCACTCCCAGTTCCTTCAGTGGGTTATGGCAGGATATATAATGTCCTGCTTCTGTCCCTGCAATATCATTGAGGACAACTCCAAGTCCTGAAAATACCCAATATTACCTTTCTTTGTCCCTCTCCCTGCCTTCAGCAACTCCCTTGACCACTGTCTCCACATCAAAGATAAAATTTTTTCCATTGCTAGAGGCACAATAATTCTATAGTATAATATCAGTAAGTTCACTCTAATCTATATTTTATTCCTCCATCCTGAGGACCCTAGGATGGTGATGTCCACTCCACCTCTAAAGAGATAGGGGGCTTAGATCCCACATGGCTGATGAATGGGATTCTTCTATTTGCAGTCATAGACTCTCTCGGATCCCTGGTGTGGTGGTTGACAATCCTCACCTTCCTGTTAGCTGACTTGGGTAAGTCCAACGAACTATAGAGTAGGTGCTGCAACTCTACTGATGCTCAGGGCACAGCTGGCATACAGACAGTCCAGAGATTCAAGTCTCCTGAGCATACACCAACCCCAGCACCAACCACAGGTTCAGTAAAAGTAACAGGAGATGCATGTGTAAAGAGTTCATATCTGAGTCTAACTCCATCACACTCAGAAGCACAAATTCCAAAGTAGGGCCCACCAGCAAGGCACTGAACTCCAGAGCCATCTGTCATGACCACAGGACCTGGGTGTCTCAGTAGCACTCAGGAACACCACTACCTGTGGATGTATCTATTTTGGCTGTCTCTGAGATCCTACTGAGATGTGCATAATCACGGCCCCTCTAATGACTTCCTGACTCATTTTGAAGTCTCTTAACCATATAAACTCATTTGTCTTTACCATTTCCCCCTTTTATTCAAGGTCTCTTTCTAGTTGCATGACCAGCTGGTGCTTGGTAGTAATCCCTCAGCACCAGGGAGGCTCATCCCCAGGAGTCATGCCCCACACTAGGGGGCATGCTGAGTTTGGCTTAGAGAGTGGCCACATTTGAGCAACATGGAGGCTCTCAGGAGCACCTTTCAGCTCTAGCATAGTTGAAATTTAAAGCGCACAGGCTCATAAGCACAATCATCAGTATCAAGGGCCCTACATTGGACCATGCTTTTTCACTGATCTTTACCCTTGCACTTGGAGGATTGTTGCTGCTCCACTGGGGAGTGCAAGAGAGTTTCCCAGAACAGGAACTCAACACTCCTTCAGTTGTCATGTGAAACTACCCACTATATCAATACCCAACAAACATCTGAACAGGTCTGTATACCCTATATGCATGCCCTGGAGTACTCCCTCCCACCCATGAATCCCCCATCAACGATACCCCACATCCTTGCTCCTCCCCTACCATAGTTGAACCCCTCTGTGATCCAAAACTTCCTCAAAAATGAAGTCCCATATTGTCAAATTCAATTAATAGGAAAATGAAATAGTAATGGTAGGTTTAAAGATTAAAAATAGAATACATAATAATTTAGAAAAACTAAAATAAAGTAAAAAATTGGGGTATTAAAAATATGAAAAATATCATAAAATGTGTTTGATGTTTTGCCTTTTATCACTGTAATAGGTGTTGCTCTGTATATAAGGTGGCAAAGTAATCTCTTCCATTTCTTCCTCAGTGTCTATATCCTTTTTTTTTAAATTACGTCTTCAAAAAAGTTTTAGGTCATAGTAAAGTCACATTTAGAATATAGGGAAATCCCATAAAGTATAACATAGTACAGAACATGCACAAAGCATAAATTTTCAGCTTAACAAATTTTTACAGTTAGCATACCCAAAGAACCATGATCTAGATTAAGATATATAATATCACCCCGATCTTAAAATTCTCTCTCATAACTTTCCCCAATTACTTCCATTATTCCTCCATTTCACCCATAATGCACCTTAAAGATAACTACCATCCTGACTTTTACCTCCATATTTCAGTTTTGCTTCTTTTTAAAATTTATATGAACATAATAATAATACAATCTATACTCTTATAGCTGGCTCCTTTTGTTCAACCTTATGCTGCTGCATAGAGCAGTAATTTGTTCTTGTACTGTTGTTGGGCATTTGGGGTTGTTAAGTTTGGGTTTTTATAAATAATGCTTCTATAAACTCTTATACATGTTCTTGATGCACATAAATGTGCTTTTATGTCAACTTTATATCTACAAGTAGAATTTATGCCACAGGTTATCTGTATAGAGTCACAAAGTTTTCAAAAATTGCACCCATTTATACTGTTATTTTCAATGTATAAGATTTCCAACTGTTGCACACTCTCACCAACATTCAATATTATCTACTTTTAAACAATCCTGACAGGAAAGCAATAGTATACCATTGTGGAATTAATTTACAATTCCTTGATTAATGAAGGCAGGTGTAGTTTCACATGCTTATCAGCCATTTAGCATTATTTTGTGAAATTCCCATACAAGTGTTTTGCCCTTTTTCATTTTTCTTATTTTTATAATAGTTTATTTCTATATTATAGCTATACATCCTTCAGCAGAAGAAAGTACTGCCAATGTTTTCTATTCTGAAGCTTGACGTCCGGAATGGTATAGAACACATGGTACAATATTAAATGAAAATTGTGATAAAGGGCATTATATTAGTCAGCCAAAAGGGTGCTGCTGAAAAATACCAGAAATCAGTTGGCTTTTATAAAGGGTATTTATTTGGGGTAGGAGTTTAGAGATACCAGGCCATAAAGCATAAGTTACTTCCCTTACCAAAGTCTATTTTCATGTGTTGGAGCAAGATGGCTACTGATGTCTGTGAGGGTTCAGGCTTCCTGGGTTCCTCCCTTCCACAGTCTTTGCTTCTCTTTGGGTTCAGGGGTCCTCTCTTCCCAGGGATTATTTCTCTTTCTTCTGTGAGTTTACTTCTCAGGGCTCCAGCTTAAGGCTCCAGCTTCAAACTCCAACATCAAAACTCCAACATCAAAAGCCCCCCAGCTCTGTCCTTTGCCATGTCTGTTATTTGTGAGTTCCCACCCACCAAGGGGTGGAGACTCAAGGCCCCACTGGCACAAGAGGTTTACCTGATTACTTAATCAAGTAAACCTCTGAATCCAATATAATCTGATATGTCCAGAGGAAAAGACAAGTTTACAAACATAACCCAATATTTCTTGTTGGAATTCATCAATATCAAACTGCTACAGGCATCATTAATTTGTTCCTGATCACAGGGATAAAAAAAAATGATATTTCATCATTTAGAATGATATATTCTGAAGAGATTTTTAAATACCCTTTATCAGAATAAGGAAGTTCTCTTCTATTTTTAGTTTACAAAGAGGTTCTATTGTGAATAGCTATTGAAATTTAGCAAGCGATTTTTTAAAAAAATTATTTAGACAATCATTTTCTTTTTGTTTTTTCTTTCGTTAATGTCATGAATTGCATTGACTAACTTTTGAAATTTAACTGGAGTAAATTCTGCTTGGTAATGACATATTTATTATTCTTTTTATATATTACTTAATATATTTAGGGTTAATCTAGGTTCATGTGGAAATTGAGTGCAGCCTGTTCCTTTTCCCCATGACCCACAAATGGACCCTGTCTGAGGGATTAGTATTGTCTTGGCTTCCAGGATGGGATGGACCCTTCATGGATACATTGCACAGCAGATAATGTCTGCCCATGAATTTCTTCTTCTGCCCTGAACACATGTAAATATTCCAAGTATCTAAGTTTTCAGCACCTGGCTCACACCCCACTTCCACCCCTGCATTCTCAGTCAGAAGGGAGTGGTTTCCTTCGTCTTGTAGAAGAAGAGGGGTGTGCACATGACATCTACTTGGGTCGGCCAGCAGATGGAAACTCACTGGCCATGGGGGTCATCACCTACTTTTGAAGTTTACCTTGCTCTCTCTCTTCTTCAGGCAAGTCAATATCCCATCCAGTGCCCATGTGAAGCATGCTTTGCTGGTGATCCCCACATCTACAAACCATGGAGTGGCTGATACCCTAGGACTGCAATTCCTGGTAACAGGCCTTGTTAAATTCTTGATACCCTCCATGAAGTGGGAATCCTCCCCTAGAGGTGGTAATAAGGGTCTCTCTTTCTGAGTGATATTTTGGCACAGCAAGCATGATGCTGACAATTGATTAGTCCAAGCTTCAGGAAAGATACTGACATATAATTTTATTTTCTTCTAATGTACTTGTCAGGTTACAAGAGCAAGAATGTTATGCTAATTAAAATAAATTAGAAGTATTCTTTCTGTATATGGAAAATGTTATGTAATACTGCTATTATTTCTCTCTCTTCCTTTCTATCTTCCCCTCAATCCCTTTCTCTTTTTCTAATATATATATATATATATATATATGTTACATATATATAAAAATTAGGCAATGAAGCTATCTGAGCCTGAAGTTTGCCCTAAACAAAGGTTTAAACTGTGGATTAAATTCTTGAATGGACAATAAACTATTGATATTTGCATTTTTTTTTAGATTTATTTATTTATTTCTCTTCCCCCGCCCCCCCCCCCCCCATTGTCTGCTCTCTGTGTCCATTCGCTGTGTGTGTTCTTCTGTGTCTGCTTGGATTCTTGTCAGCAGCACCAGGAATCTATGTCTCTTTTTCTGTTGTTGCATCATCTTGCTAACTCAGTTCTCCGTGTGTTCGGCACCACTCCTGGGCAGGTTGTTCTTTTTTCACGTGGGGTGGTTTTCCTTATGGGGCACGCTCTTTGCATGTGGGGCTCCCCTACACGGGGGACACCCCTGTGTGGCACAGCACTCCTTGTGCTCATCAGCACTGAGAGTGGGCCACATGGGTCAGGAGGCCCTGGGTTTGAACTCTGGACCTCCCATTAGGTAGGCAGACACTCTATCAGTTGAGCCAAATCCACTTCCCGATATTTGCTATTTTATTATTGCATCAGGATTGGAAAGATATTTTACAAGATATTTTTATTTTAATATTCAATAAAATTGTTCATACTGTTCTCATTTTGTTCTCATTTTGATCTTTTAACAGCTGTAAGATCTCTAATGAGCTATACTTTTGTATTTTTGATGTGCAATCAAATGCTCTAACCCTATGCTACATCCCCAACTTATACTTTTGTATTTTTTATCTTAATTACGTATGCTTCTCTCTTTCTTAATCAGTCTTGAAAATTTTTCTAGTTTACTAAAATTTTCTCATCTTTATTTTCCTTTTACATACATTGGATTTAACTATATTCTGTTTTCTACCTTTTGAAATGGATTTTTAGAGAATTGATTTAAAGATTTTTTTCTTAAATTATGAACTGAAGCCTATAAATTTCCTTCTAAAAAATAACTTAAGGAAGTGGAAGTCAGGGGTCCCTGACTACCATATGGGAAGTCCCAGTTTCAGTTCCAGGTGCCTCCTAAAGAAGACAAGCAAGACAGCGAGCTGACTCAATGGGCTGGCACAGCAAGATGATGCAGCAAGGTGACACAACAAGGAGACTCAATGAGGAGACACAGTGAGATACACAACAAGCAGGGAGTGGAGGTGGCTCAAGCAATTGGGCATTTCCTGCCCACATGGGAGGTCCGTTATTCCATTTCTGTTGCCTCCTAAAAAGAAGATGAGCACATAATGAACAGACACAGAGAGCAGACAGTGAGCATAAACAATAGGGGAATGGGGGTGAAATAAATAAAATAAATCTTAAAGTAAATAATTTAGGTCTATTCCATAGGTTTTTGATATACTGTATTGCATTTTCATTCTGTTCAAAATATTTCTTTAATTTTCATTATGCTATCTTCTTTAACTGATGAATTACATAGAAGAGTATATTTAATTTTCAAACCTTTAGGAATTTAAAAATTATCTTTAATAATTGATTTCTAGATGAATTCCACTTTAGTCAGAAACCCTACAGTTTATGATGTGAATTCTTTAGAACTTGCTGAGAATTGCACAATGGCCCAATGCATGATTAATCAGTAAATAGAGTAAATATTTCATATGCACTTGGGACAATGTGTATTTTGTATTTGTAGGATACAATTAATTAGGTCAAATTAGTTGAATTGTTCCGATCTTCTACAATGTTACAGATTATTTTTTACCTGGCATTGAGAAAAGAATGTAAAAATCTTTCACTTTATTTTCCAAGAAGCTTTAGGTTATAGAAAAGTCACATAGAAAATAAAGGGAATTCCCATATACCCTTTTTATGTTTTTTCCCTCTTTTTGCTTTCTTTTAGATTTGTTCAAGTTTTCTCAAGTTATTTCCTGTTAGTTACATATATTTTACTCGTCCTTTAGTGATTAGGCTAAGGTTTCAACATAAATCCCTAACTTATTACAGCCTAGACTAAATCATTACTTTTACCATTTTCCCAACAATCCTAGGACCACAGATATTTTAAACCCATTTGCCTCTCCAAATTTTTGTGCCACTGTTTCCAAGTATTTAATTCCACACATTTTAATCTTCAAACGATAGCATTAATGTTATTTTATAATACCAATATTCACAAAATTTACACATATATTTAACCTTTCTGGTGCTATTCATTTCCTTTTTACTTTCATGCTTTCAGTATTTGCTATATTCATTTGACCTAAAGAAATTGCATTAGTATGTAATTTTTTGCAGATTCATTTGAATTACATCTTTATTTAGATTTCATTTTTAACAAACTTTAAATTTTACAATAATTTTAGATTTCCATAAAAGTTGCAATGATAGGAGAGGTAGTTCCTGTATATCCTAGACCCAGTTTTCCCTATTATTAACATTATTCATTGAAACTAATAAAAAGATATTGCTAAATTATTAACTAAAGTCCAAACTTTACTCAGATTTCTTTAGCTTTTATCTAATGTCCTTTTTCTGTTTCTAGATACCATTGGGAGGCCATATTACATTGGGCAACATAAAGTTCCTCTTGCTTATGATGGTTTTTCAGACTCTCCTTGGTTTTGATGATCTTGAGAGTTCTGAAGAACACTGGTCAGGTATTTTGTAGAATGTTTCAATTTGGGTTCGTCTCATGGTTTTGTCATGGTCAGACAGTGGTTACAGATTTTTGTGAGGAAAGTCACAGAGGTAAAGTGCCATTTTATCATGATGTTAACCCTGAGCATCTGGCTGTTTGCCAAATTTTTCTACTGTTTTTCCCTTTTCATACTGTAATCTTTATAAAAATGTCCATTTGAGCTTTTCACACTTTATGGTATGATGAATTATAACACACCTCCTTGAGAGCAGAATATGTATATAAACTATTTTGAATTCTAAATAAGAGATTTTACTGTCCCCATTTATATATTATTCAATAACTTATTTATATCAGTACAGAGTCAAGGATATTTATTTTCTATTTTAGTTTATAACCCAATACTCCATTAATAATTTTGTTTAAAATTCTCCACTTTTTAGCCTTCCTTCTTGAATATGCTAACTTTGTAGAATTGTAGTCCAGTAATTTATTTTCTTTCATCACTTAAAATGTCATTTTTTTTTCTGCTTTTGATCATTTCTATTGAAAAGTATGTTGCTCCTTTGTATATCATGTGTCTTTTTTCTCTGCTTGCCTTTCAGATAGTCCTCTTGGTTCTGGTTTTCAGCAGTTTTAATATGATGTGCCAAAGTATGGTTTAATTTGAGTTTATACTATTTTTAGGGTTTGTAGAGTTTCTTGAATTTTGGCTTGTTTTCTTTGGTCAGTTCTGGAAAATTTCAGCTATTATTTCTTTGGCTTCATTTTCATGCATCTTCTTAGTTTTCAAAGTATATATGTACCTTACACTCGTATGTATTTTCCACTTTATTTTTCTTCATATTTCTATCTGGATATTTTATACTGATAGATCTTCTAATATACCAATAGTCTCTTCTCCTGTTTTTAATCTGCTGCTAAACCTATATATTGAATTCCTAATTTCAATAATTATATTTCCAATTCCAAATTTCAATTTGATGCATTTTTAGAAATTCTAGATCTCAAATGAATTACTCACTCCAATATCTAGATAATCTATGCGTATATTTCTGTATTTTTCTTTTTTCTTTTGGTTTTCAGTACCTAGCAATATTTTATTTTTATAGAACGTTATATATACATAATAAATGTACAGTTCTAGATGATAACTTTCTCCAAAGATAGATTAATTATTTGTAGCAAGAGGTTGGGCACAGAGCACCCTGATTCAGTAAGAGATTGAGATGATTTGAGGCTTGGTTTCATGCATTTGCAATGGTTCTTTATTTCTGGCTTGCTATGGCAGACTATCATGAGTCTTGTATTAGTCAAGGTTTTCTAGGGAAACAGATCTAACAGGAGATATTTATAAACAGTACGAGGTTTTACAAAATTGTCTCGTGACCATGGGCATGCACAACTCCAAATTGTGTAGGGCAGGCTGCAAGCCAGGGGTTTCAATGACGGTCCTCAGTGAGTTCACCAGGAGATGCTGTCTGAAGTAAAGATGGGAATTCTCTCTCTGAATGCTGAAGTCACATCTCTTTTTAAGGCCTTCAGTTGATTAGATGAAAGGTCACTCATTACTGACAGCATTTTCCTCAGTTGATTGTAGATGTAATTAGCCACAGATGCAATCAACTCACTGATGAGTAAAGTCCATGAAATGCCCTTGTATTACAATTAGCTCAGTGCTTGCTTGACCAAACAATTGGCCACCATTACCTGGCCTGGTTGACACATCAGCCTAACCATCGCAGGTCTCCATTGAACAATAGGTTACCTCTTTGACAAGCCCTGAATTATAACTTAATCATCACTCTAAGCATCTTAGCTCCACATTCTGTTTTTTTGTTTTGTTTTGTTGGTTTTACTTTTTGCCCTATGAAGCTTAGTAATTAGAAATTGCCTTAAGGGGAAAAATAGTGCAGAATAGCAGGCTATCATTTTTGAATTTCTTTTTTCTCTAAGATTTTTTCCCTTCAAAATCTGGCTGCAGCCATGAACTCTAATTGGAACACCGCTCCATGATTTACCATTTCCTGCTCAGCCTTCAGCCCTGAATTGCTTATGAATCAACAAGTGTCTTCAAGGGAAAAACATCAGAGAATGGTGAGGTCAACTCAATATATTTCTTTCATCTCCTGGATATGTTGGACCCTTTGTTCCTGAATGAATTTCATGAGTTTGTGTGTGTTTGCTCAGATTATTTTTGAAATATAGATTTTAACTTTATTAATCAAGTCTAGTATTTAATGATTTGGTTTGGTTTGGTTTTGTCTTAGTTTATAGCCTTTAGTTTTATCTTTATTCAGTATTGCCTTCTATTTCTCTTGGGTTACTTTTATCCTGAATATTGCTTTAGCTGTATCTTAAATTAAATCAATTCCTAATTATTGGAAAATTTATTGATTGATTTTTTTGCTTTAACTTATGGATTATTTGGAAAAGTGCTTTGTTGCTGTTTTTATACATTCCATTTTAAAATCTACCATTTGGCCATTCTTTAGTGGCTAATTTTTTATATTACTGAATTGCAATTAGAGAATTTCTTCTTTGAGCAAATTCATTGAAATCTCCTGCTATTGAGGTGGGTGGGAACACAGAGTATGTCGTCATCTAGGCACCCTGGTTTGAGCATCTGCTTGAAGCCATAGTTGAAAAGGGACACAATTGAGATTCTAACCCAGTTATCTGACACACAAGTTATTTGGGGACCACTACACTGTGTAGTAACACTTAAAAGGCATGATAAATATATAAAACGGATAATAGAGAGTAATTTAACACTCCTGTTTTCACTGGATTGATTAACTTTTATGAATTTGCCCCTAGGTATGTAACAAGGGTATTTTTTTAATCCCAATGGCAAGAGCTTCCTATGTAAAATCAGATCAATTATGAATTCATTTTATGCTTACAAATCTCCCAGAGGCAAGAAGGTTTATTTGCTAGCTTTGCTTTATTAAATGTAAACAATAGAAATAATCAGCAATATTCTTGTTGAACACAGACAGTAAAATTTATATACCCTTTGCATACTATACAAAAGACTTGCTGAATATAAAGTGGTCTGCTTTTATTTATTTGGTGATTGACTTATTACTGCCATTAGCAGAGCAGAACTCCTAGACCATCAAACATATTTTTTTCTTACATACACAGCATCTATGATGCCAACTATAAAAATAGTTTATACTGACATCGCTTATTATGAGAGTTATCGATTAGGTCAAAATTAAGGATGACCTAAAACTCAGAGCTTTCTGTTCTTATTTTGTTCCCTCACTTGGCTTCTTTTTGCCACCTTCCAAGGTTTATCAACAGCTAAGTAAAACCATTGGGTCAAAGAAGTAACTGTTCAGGCACTGGGATTTGTGATTTTTCATTATTTTAGCTAGTAAGACATAGACATATATGTGTGTGTCTCCTTGCTTGGATTTACTCCCATGGACAACTCTTAACAAGCCTCTTGCAGAGAACAGGCTGAGTCACTGGTGTTAATATGTCCCAGGCTATCATGTTACCTCTATCCATCAGTTCTTCCTTTTGAAATACAGATATGAAAATATTTCCCCTCAAGTTGGGAATAGGCCACCCCTAGAGATGCCATCTGTTTCTTAAAAAAAAAAAAAACTGCTTATACTGTCTGTTCTTTCCTCTTTGTTTTTTGTGCTAATTTTTGGGAATCACAGTCTAAGAAAAATGGTCTGAGAGTATTTTACTTAGGGAATCACAGAAGGCAAGTCTCCCCTGCAATACCCTATACCCAACAAAATAAAGCATCAAATTTAGATTCTTTGCAAGTGTATTATGGTGCGTCTGACCAAATACTCATGCTGTTAAAAGTACTTTCCAAGCACCTCCTCAAAAAGGATTAAGGTACTCTAGAGAACAATTGGATAATCGTGTCATTTTTCAACTGTTCAGGAAAGCAGTTTGTCTGTAAAAACTTTGTTCATGAGTTGGCATGAAGGAAATTTGCTCTGCAATTTCTATTCAGTATATACACTCCAGCTTTAAGCAAAATAAATGCGGGTAAAGGAAGTCCACCAAAATAAATCTAGTTTTGCCTAGATACGTGGCTTTTTGATACTTACATGCTGGAGAGGGTTACACAGTGATAATATAATATCCCCTTCATCTATGGGGTATCCAAGATTGGCTCAAGGGCCTAAAGACCTCTGTGGGTGTCCTCTAGTCATGACATTCTCACACCCCATTATGACATACAAGTAGTACATTTCTCTGGGTATCATGACTGGGGAATGATGAGAAAACCTGATCTAGATAATACTAAAAGGTCCAAATGAATTCAACCCACATAAAGTTAATGGTTAGATTTTTTCCATTTCTCAACTAGATTAGAAAAGAGGGGGCTTGTTTTGTTATACAATTCCTCTCCGCTTAACCAGAAAGAGGGAAGGATTAAGTATGCAACGTTTTAATATTCTAAACCTTTTGAATTTCAACTTTCAGAAGGTATTTCTTACCTCTCAATGGCAAAAACAACCACTGATCTCTTAGTAGAGGCAAACCATCCTCAAGTGATACTATATTTCCATGAAATGAGCCAAGTATTACTAAGTAAATAATACTTTTTTAATGTGGCATTTTTCAACTCAAAATCGTTAAACACACTAGTCACTAAAGTGAAATATTCTTTATAAGCAAGCTTTCTATGTTCAGAAAAAAAAAAAAAAGTTTCAGCAAACCACGCTGCCTAGAACACAGTAGGGGCTTAATAAATACTTTGATCACTAACTAACTTTATCTTTTTTAGAAGTATATTACAGCCATCAAGACTCATTTCTTCTCCCATCAGCACAAAAAAGAATAAAAAACAAGAAACAAAAAGCTATCCACTACAGACATGGCACAAAAAGGATAAATCTCTTTCTAGTACACCATTCCCGCCTAGATGAAGTTTTTTCATTAAGAAAAATATCTTTTAATTAATGATTTTTGCCCCACCCTCCTTATCAAGCATTACAGACAACCAGAAAATTGATTGTCAACTTGCCATTGTTAACAACGGATTTGAATACAAACTGTCTCAGTTAAAAGAAAGTCCTCTTAGAGCAAAATATTTTTGAGCAGCAACTTGATGTAGGTGTTTTTTACTTTAATGTTTTTTTAAAGAAGTTGTAAATTTACAGAAAAATAATGCATAAAATACAGAATTCCCATATATACCCCTATTATTAAGACTCTGTATTAGTGTGGTACATATTTTACAACTCATGAAAAGAACATTTTTATAACTGTACTATTAAGTATAGCTAATCATTTACAATATGATTCACTGTAATGTAGGGTTTGAAGTGGTTTCATTGCTAGCTTCAGCATTGAGAATTTCCTTTCAACCAAGCTGGATCATATCTGAGCTATGAGAAGTTATAAAGTGGAGGGGTGAAAGGACTAAGATGTAATTTAGTGGATCTCCCATCCCAAGGTAAATTGCAAAACATTAAGTGGGTCTCAAGCAATCCCATGTGTTAAGAACTTAGAGCATAATCAGAAAATTAAGGAGAAAGTTTTGGACAACATTGCAAAGAGAAATACCCAATGTAAATAACATGTTCAAATATGAAATTGGTAATTAAACATAATGAACTCCTCTGTCTTTTAAGATAATATAAAACCAAGATTATGCACATACCATGACCTCTTGTCTTACTCAATATCCTACCAAATAATGCACAGGAGACATTATGAGAACTAGACCTCACTACAACATTCCAGAGAATAAGTAACCACAGGCCATTAATCCAATTTAGAGCCTAAAAGAAAACAGGTATCACCTGAGTCCAGAACAAACATTCGCAGTGATATCAAGGGAGGGAAAAGATAAAGATACCCTCTTCTAAAAGAGTGAGGGAAACAATCAGGAACAGCTGCCTCTGCACCTGTTGGAGAAGCTCTCGGAGGGAGGGATGATATACCTTTCTTCCTTTTCTGTACTGCTTCCGGGATCCCCCCAACCAAGGAGCCAGGCCTTCACATAGAGAAGTCCTGCGCACCAAGGTCATTAACACCCGTGGTGAGAACTACACAGAACCTCTCCAGCCTGCTCCTAGGAGCCCTGCTGGGGTGAGTGGACAAGAATTGGCACTCCTGGCTTGGTGTCAGAGAGACAAAGGGCCATCACTGGGCTGCAGCTTTCCAGGTGGGTAGGACGTCTGAGAAGCTCAGCTTTCCTAATGGGCAGAGTTGGAGAGGACGCCATTTTTAAATTTCCATAGTGTGGGAGCAGTGCTGCCTCTAAACCAAAGCCTGAATGAGAGGAACTCTTGAGAACTGTTGCCCAAACTGCTTTGTCTATAAAGAAAACATGAAAAAGGACATAAGTTCTGTCATTAAAAAAACAAAACAAAACAACAAAAAACCGCAAATGTTCAAAATTTAGAGGAAAGGAGGAAAACATCCTAAGTAAATTAGCCTATTCAAAGCTGTGAGATGGATTTTGATACAAGACGTGTGGGTGGAATTGTATCAGAGTCTTTTAAAAGAAGTAATTCAAAAGAAAGTAGGCTAGAAAACACATGATGAGGAGCATGCAAATAATGATGAAAAAAGTAAGGAGAGATAAAATAGGAAATTTTAATAATAAAAATATCTGGAATTATTTTAAAGCAATAAGGCACTTGGAGAGAACAAAAAGCAGTGAATAATTATATGTATAACACAAGCAAGAATTTAAGAACCTTCCAGACAGCACACATTTAGATTTGTTAGGTGAATTCGTTGCAAAATGGCCTTAATCATAAGCTAATGAAAAGGGAACAAGAGTAATTTTTAAAGTTAGAATGTGACAAATTATGCAAATATAGATAGTCATGGAGCAGATACAGAGAAAAATATTTGAACCCGGGACCACATATGTGGGAACCCGGCACTCAACCACTGAGCAATATGGCTTACCTGAGTTGGTTTTTGTTTTGTTTTGTTTTATTTTGTTTTGTTTTGTTTTGTTTTGTTTTGTTTTGTTTTGTTTTTAGGAGGCACGGGGAACTTGGGACCTCCCATGTGGGAAGTAGGCACTTAACCACTTGAGCCACACCTGCTCCCCTATGTAAATCTTTCTTAAATAGTAAGAAACATAGTTTTAAAGGTAACATAATGAGCTCAAGTATAGCTGTATTTATAGGAACAAAAGGTGCTAGGGACAGTATTCAAGAGAAATAGCTCTTAGGGAGCACTTAAATCTGGATATAAATTTTGTTAAGCCTTCCATCTTTCCTTCTTGCTTCCAGATAGTTTGATATAGTTATCTATGGGATTGATGAAAGTGGAATGTTATTTAAGATAAAAAATCCTGAGAAAATACTGCCAATTGCTACTTTTCTCCCTCAAGGAAGTCTTAGAGATAGCTGAGACTGTTTCAATCATGTGAAGAGACAGAAACCATAGATTCTGAGGAAATCTTTGGGTAAAGACTCAGAAAGGTATGTGCAGTTTAAAGAGGCAAACAAATATTTGGGACTTAATTTCTGATATTCTGGTTCTATGGTCATCATTAATTGGTTGTCTAACCTTGGATAAACCACTTCTCCTCTGTAGGGTCCAGGTTTTGTTTTGTTTTTCTTTCTATAACAGGAGAGGAGTTGGGCAAGATACTCTCCAATGTCACTTTCAGCTGTAACATTAAATTATTTTCATTTGTTCTATGCTATGCATTGTATTATTTTTATCAGACTTGTCACACAAACCTTTGAAATACTGAGTGAGACAGAAAGCATTTGATAAAGCTTTGTATGTAAAAAGCAAAATTTGAAAATTAAATTGAAAGGCCACTTTACTAAATGTATTTTTTAATATTGATATATATGTCAAAATACATATGTGATAGAAAACAATTCTGTCAATGGCCACAGATAACATAGTGTTTTGATGAACGTTTCCATCTCTAGCTGTTAGAACTCCTTGTTAGACATGGAAGAGGGTTCTAACTATAAAATAGTAACTGTACAGAGGAACAAATAATCTGAAAAGAGGGAGAGGAAGAGAAAGATTGTAAAACAGCTATGGACCAAAAAGTTAAAACTGTGATTTATTTATTTTTATTGGTAATTATATAGCTATTGATACATGGCATTTTCTTCAGAGTGTATCCAACATAATGCAGCCTTGAAAATTGGAAATCCTGAACATTCATTTCTGCACAAAAGAGCATTTCAAGGCTTGAGAAAAAACTTTTAGACATCTGCATAGGAGTGGTTATTGAAATTATGAGGATTAGCTTTCAAAAAGAGAAAAGGTAAGACAAGATTATCTTGGTTCTTTCTATCAGGTGCAGGAAGGTACAGTTAGGCAGAAAAAGAAAAAACAGAGTGGTCTATACCTGTGGAAGTGGAAAGAGTTTTAAGGACAGAATGACTAGGGGGTGAAGAACAGCAGAGAGATAAAAGGGAAGTCATTACTTACTATTTTCATGGGGACAGAGTTTCCTGTTACCAAACCATCTTAACAAAGTGCTAACTCTCTCTGTCCAGCAGAGGAAAGGTGAGGAGGCTGCAATGGATGCTCTGTCTTCTAACACATCCACCCTAAACTGTATCCACTGCTCTCTTTGTTTTTTCTTCACATACCCAAGGAACTGACTTCAAAGAAATAGATGCATAAAGGTCATTTTTAAACAAAGTGGTAGAGGAGAAATAGCATTTAGGAACCCAGGAAGAGAATTTATATAAAAGTTCCATGACACACCACAGGCATGCAGAATGCAGCTATTTCCGAGCCTTATTCTACAGGGCACTCTGTGAGACAAGCTTGCTTTTCAGAACATCAATAGTTGCACTTGCTTCAGTTTTTCTTTTTCTTCATTTTTATAGTGCAGACAAGGGATTTTTCTTTTCTATCCCTGTCTCTCTGTGTGTCTTACCCTGTGTGTGTATGTGTATGTCTTTCTCTCTATGTCTGTCTCTCATCAAGAAGCACTTCTTCCAGAGAAGATTCACAGGTATACCTCAGGTTTTTGAGCCTCTGGTATGGGTCACCAACATTAATTAACACTCCTTGAAAGAAAAGTTCAAAACATTTTTACCTATCTCAGAAAACCTATCAAAACATCGAAATTGGGAGTGGATGTGGCTCAAGCAGTAATGCGCCTGCCTCATGTGCATGGGAGGTCCTGGTGTCTCTTGAAAAGACAAAAACCAAACAAAAAGCAAACCAAATGAGAAAAGCAACTCAGGGAAGCCAACGTGGCTCAGTGGTTGAGTGTAGGCTTCCCACATACAAGGTCCCAGGTTCAATCCCCAATACCCAGTACCTTAAAAAAAAAAAAGTTGAAATATTCAAGGGTTTCACTAGCAAAAATTCATATTTAAGCTTTAGTTTAAAATTTTAAACTAGCCACAAGGCTCATCTTTAAAGTGAAGTGTGTACCAGATGCTTCTTTGCTGGCACAAATTGTTCTCTATCTCTATAACAGGTTTTTGTAAGTGCCTTTGACTGACAGCAACCAGTTGTGTTACAAAACAGTGTGACATCAGGTCAATCATGATGAAACTTGATAATGCCACATCAATAATGTGACATTTTGTGCTGTAGTTTGGAACAAATTGCTGGGAGGAAAGAAAGTGATACTTAGTAATGGATGAATACTCTTAACTGTTAGCTCATCACGTTGTGGTCTTTGTTGGCAAATGTTCAAGGGCAATGGCATGATACCAATGACCCTTAGAATCCTTAATGACCCTCAAATTGGGAAATAAATACATCCTCCCATTCAGGACATAAGATACACAGTTTGCTTTTTTAAAAACCATTGCACTACCAAATAAGAGTTGCCTGATCTCACATCAAATCACAGGGCACATTTGGATATGTTCTTTAGGAATAGATAAAACTCCTAAAGGCTGCCACATGCCCTAAAGCCACAATTATAGAATAAACACAGTAGGAGAAACTCTGTCCTTCCTCTGTAGGCAGGATTATTCAAATAAACAAAGCACCACATAAAATAAACAAAGCTGACCTGCCCCTGGCTCCATTATAATAACACCAATGTGCTCTATTATCCCTGTCTGTCACGGTCATGCCAGCTTGAGCATAGTGGGGGTTGGAGGTTTAGCTTATCCGCAGGAAATTCAAGCAGAGAAGCAAGTCATAAATGGACTAGAATGATGTAGGGACTGTCTGGCAAGCAGGAAACTGGATCCAGAAAGGGTGGAGTGAAGCCGGGAGTGGGGGAGATGAGGCAGTGGCAACTGATGAACTATGATGGGAAACCCAAAGCAGGCCGTTGGGGAATTTGATAATTTCTCTATTTGGCTTGTGTGATGGGAAGCCACTTCCCCACTTCTCCATTAAAATCTTCACTTAATTCCATTTTTCTAGTTGATGGGTTGAGGAGGTATATCTGTTTGGGGATAGGGCATTGTGCAAAGAGCGATTTTGTGTCAAGTGACAGAAGTAGAGCCTCTAGTGGAAGTCTCTAGTGACATGCTAATATCTCTCGGCAGCATAGTTGACTTGCTGTTCTCAAAACATGCCTGCCACTCTCCTGCTTTTCTGATTAGGACCCACCCCTCCCCTTCCATGAACTAATCCTAATATCATTTCAAGTATCCTCCATGAAATTTGTTATAATCCCTAACTGAATTTTAGCTCTTCCTCCTTAAAATATAGATATTATTTTGTAAGTATACTCCTTATGGCATAAATAAGCTTATATTTTAGCTAGTATGGTGTTAGGTTTGAGGTGAGAAACTGTGTTTTATTATCTTTATAGTCACTGAGATAACTAGTCCAATACTCAAAAAATGTTAATTGAAATATATTGAACAAAAATTAATTTCCTTTTTCTCTGTTTTGCTCTTTAGAAAACTACCTTTAAAAGGGAGAGAGAAAGCTTCATATGCATGAGGTCCCAGGTTCTATCCCTGGTAGCTCCTAATATGGGGGGAGGGAAGTATTTGAATTTTAATATTATATTGGCTTGGATCTCATACCTGCTCATAAGATAAATTTATTTCAAAAATTCCTTCCAGCTGCACTGAGAGCAGATATTTCTTCAAATGGAGATCATGACCTTTACATCTTATCTGCAGTCTTGTAAAGGGGACCAATAGTGAGGATCTCTGAAAACCCTGTCTTGGAGAGCAGACTTGATTATATAGTAGGCAGTATTTGTGGCTGTATTCTGCATTACATCTTTTTTGGCACAAAGGTTGTTCTCTTTTTGGTAGTTGATTAGGGGGAGATCACAAGGTGTTTTTTTTTTTTTCAACAGGTGTTTTCTAGAAGGGGCTTCTTTTGCGTGGTTGGTTGATTTTTCTTTCTTTCTTTTTTTCTTCTTTTTAATCCTTCCCTTTGGAAACAATTAAGTGGGAACAATGCTGAACTTGCCCCACATCATTTATTTTGTAGTTCACTGTTCTGACAGAGACTCAGAAAATGTGTCTCACATGGTGTCCTATATATTAT
The DNA here is from genome assembly GCF_030445035.2 of Dasypus novemcinctus. Lineage (NCBI taxonomy): Eukaryota > Metazoa > Chordata > Mammalia > Cingulata > Dasypodidae > Dasypus > Dasypus novemcinctus. The sequence goes on from NC_080683.1 coordinate 49,815,706, forward strand.
CCAGTTTTCTTTTCAGGTTCAGGCATCAGCAGGAGACAATAGTGATTGATTGGAGCCACGGAAGCCCTTGAATTCCTCTTTCACAAAATTAATCTTTTTCTTGCCATGTGAAAACCGTCTTATATTACATCCCTGCTATTACCTGAGGGAGAAAAAAAGATTAGGCAAAATACTGCATGCTGTGGTTGAGGGCATGAAAGTTTATGTATTTCAGTTCAGGCAATTTACTGTGAAGTAACAGAATATAACAAGTATTCACAAAGAAAGCACTGTCATAGAAGATCACTGAAATTAAACATGCTTGGAATCTATTTCTCTTGAATACACGTAGGAAAAGGAGTATTTCCCACATGAAAATACAATTACTACTATGTTTTCATTGCTGTGGTACTTCAGAATTTGTGAACTGGTAGCTGCGGGGAAATTCTGACTTTCTGTGTTTAGATTCAAACTACTCCCAGAGACAAAACAGAATGGAAGAAGTATATTGTAAATGTGGATTTCTTTCCTCAACAGCATTAAATTCATGGTCAGACCTATTATACATGTGTTTCAAATTCAAATACAGTATGACTAATACTTAAGTATAAACACATCTTTCAATTTATTGGAACTTCCTCTCCTTCATAGTCCTTAGATGATTTTGATTTTCAGAATTCCCCATTTCATGGTACCTGGTAAAAGTCATAGTCATTCGTTGAACTCATATTTACTGTGCGCCAATTACATGTCACAGTGTTCTCAGCCCAAATGTAAAGAAATACCCTGTCCCTCCAGGTGTTGAGTTTAGAGGGGGAAAAAAAGATACTACTGAGTCCAGTAATGGTGGAATAGCTTATATTGGGTCAGCCCTCCCTCCTATTCCAAATATTACAATAATTTTTTAAAGGTACAATTCCTGGCCCTGAAGGTTATAAATGAACACGGAAAATTGAGGAGAGTCCACACTTGAAAGTAAGGAACCATATAAATCAGTTTTATATAATTTATCTCTAGCCATATCTCTCAGTCCATCCAATGATAGGTAAGCTCAAGCATCAGCTGCAGTTTTATTGACCTTAAGAGACACATGTCAAAGTTTTTGAGCTGCAAGGATGTCTGAAAATTAAAGGGAAAAATCTCAGAAAGTGGGAAGCCACAGAGTGAAAAGCCCAAATGCTGCATACATTTTCTCAACCCTTACTAACTTCTGAATTGTGCATGGGAGACTATGCAAAGCCTAGGAAGAAAATGAAAACTGGAAGCCTGAAAAAGCTTAGCAGAGAACTCAGCAGCTTCCTATGGGAAAGAGGTATAGTTTGGAGTTCACATTTCGATATATTAGAGGGGCGTGGTAAATACCTCAAACTTTTAATTGAAACCCCAGATAAACATTGGCTTAGGAATAAGACATAGGTACCAAAACTAAGAAATTTTCCCTGGGACTAAGAAAAACTGAAATAAATCCACCTAAACAAGCCAAAAACCAAGCCAATTTCAAGGTAGACTGCAAAATCACCATCCATATTGTAATCCCTGGAGGAACTACTAAAAAAAGGAAACAAAGATACATCTAAGAAGCTAACAGAAGCGATAGAAAGGAATGCTAAAAAAAAAAAAGAAAAAAGCCAACTGATTCACACATGATGGAAAAGTAAAGCAAAAAGAAAATAAAATTCGAATATTAGGACATTCATGTCTATTAAAATGAAATGCTCTGAGTGAACTGCAATTTTGAATTCTTTAAGAACCTAAATGCTATTGTTAAACTGAACAGTTCATTTCCTTAAGTGGCTCCTCAGGAAACGGAGGTTGGCTGTCACTGTGGGCACCAAGGTGGAAGGGAAAATGGACGTTAAATGTGTGGAACCAAAGTAAATGGGGGGTAAGAGAGGAGTTTCTTGAGAGTACACAAGGATGGATATAAAACATGCAATATTACACCATAACATATAGGAGATGACAGACTGATAATGTAAACCATAATGTAAAACATAGGATAACTAAAAATGTAAAGAACTGTGTATCCTAAAGTATGCACCATAATGTAAGCACAGATGTCACCTTGTTAGAAAGCTAATGTCTCAGACTCTGTACATCACTTTAAGTAAATATGATATGAATAGGGCGTAAGAGTATTACTGTGGAAGGGAAAAGGTTTTCTGGTGGATGTGTGGGAGTGCTGTATATTATATATATACATTGCTGTGGTCTAGGACTCCTGTGAAGAAAAGCTGAATAATTAGGGGGGGAAAAAAAAAAAAGATAGGATGTGGAATTTTTTCAAGTCAACATTCTTTATCTAAGCTCTTTATCTAACTTTATCCAAGTTCTTTATCTATCCTTTAAACCCATCGCTATATGCCATTCCCTAGTAAGGGACCATGACATTATATTGGGCTTCAAATTTCGGGGAGTTCTGGATCACAGAGTGTTTCAACAATGGCAATGGAGGGATACTGGTATGGGATACCAATGACAGGTGATATATGGCTGACAGGGAGCTGTACAGAACATATGTCCAGGGTGCATGGTAATGTTTGGATATACTCATAGTGGCAACAATTAAAAACCACAGCAGGGGGGGTACTGGGTTCCTGGCCAGTGGTGCTCTGTCGTGGTCCCTAGGGGAGCAGCGACAGTCTCCCAGGTACAGTGGCGGGGACCGGGAGGGAGTGAGGGTTCAACAGTGAGCCCCTGATGCTAATGACTATGCTTGTGAGCTGATAAACCTAAAATAAGAACAAGGCCTAGAGCAACATTGTGCCTGGGAATTTCCTCCTGTCAGCCTTCATGTTACTCAAATGTGGCCAGTCTCGAAGCCAAACTCAGCATGTAAATGCAATGCCTTCCCCCCAGCATGGGACATGACACCCGGGGATGAGCCTCCCTGGCAACGAGGGACCACTATCAACTACCAACTGATGATGCAACTGGAAAATGACCTTATATGGAAGGTTCAATGCGGATCAGCAGAATATCCATGTCTACATAAAATACCATGACTTTAAAATGCTGTTTGACCTAAAGTAAGGGGGAAATGGAAAGGAGAAATGAGTTTATATGGCTACGAGTTTCTAAAAAAGAGTCTGGAGGCTGGCAGAAGGATTGCCCTCATGCACAACTGAGCAGACTCAGAGAGACAGATAAAGCAGATACAACCCCCAGATATTGGTTCCTTTGAGGGCTAAAGAGACCCATGGGAGTTATGGACATGGCAGATGGGGTTAACTACCAGGGCAGATGACCCCTCTTTGGAAATGGTGTTTATGTGTGATGAATCTGGACTCATATGGGATCTCCCTTCATAAGACTTTCATGCTAATGTGCTGGAGGTGCAGTTAACGTTGGGGTTTAAGATATATTTAGGGGATTTGAATCTCTGGACTGACAATGTGATAGCCAGGTCCTGAGCCTCAACAGACTCCAGCACCTACAATCTGATCTATTGGACTTACCACACTCAGCTAAGATGGAGTTGAAGAAGGACAACCACCACACCATGGAGCCTAGAGTGATTTTACAACTGAAAATGGGAGGATTGCATCCAGCATCCATGTGGAATCTGAGCCTCCTCTTGACATAGAGGTGCAATGGACACAACCAATCCAATGTCCACATAGAAGAGGTGGCATTGGATTGGGAAAAGTGGACATGGTGGACGATGGGTATGGGGAAAGGCAGGAAGAGATGAGAGGTGGAGGCGTCTTTGGGACATGGAGCTGCCCTGGATGATGCTTCAGAGGTAATCACCGGACATTGTAAATCCTCACAGGGCCCACTGGATGGAATGGAGGAGAGTATGGGCCATGATGTGAACCATTGTCTATGAGGTGCAGAGGTGCCCAAAGATGTACTTACCAAATCCAATGGATGTGTCATGATGATGGGAACGAGTGTTGTTGGGGGGAGGAGAGGGGGGGAGGGGGGGTGGGGTTGAATGGGACCTCACATATATATTTTTAATGTAATATTATTACAAAGTCAATTAAAAAAATGAAAATAAAAAAAAAGAACCTAAATGCTATTGTTAAACTGAACAGTTAATTTCCTTAAGAAATGTTATGTTTGAAAAATTTGCAACCCTAATGAAGAGATTGGACAAATAACAACATAGCAAAAGAAAAATTAAAGATTAATCTCAACCATATAAATGATTATGTTAAATTTAGGTGAACAAAATACCCAATTAAAAATTGAGGAGAAGTGATGGTATCAGCATGGCAATGTGAAACATCCCCTGGAAAATTCTCCCCTGAGAATCAACTAATAAAAAGAAAAATCCCCCTTGTTTGAAATTTTTGAGGATGATAAAGGCTGGAGAAGGACTCCACAAATGCTGAATCAAAGAAAAAGAAAAATGATTTCCAAGATCAGAGAGGAAATTTTATCCTGGACCCGCCAGTCTAGACTCTTGCACCTCACTCGGTCCTGTGCAGCTTAGGGGTCTCACAAAGGCATCATTGCCCAGGACCCTATTGCCACATACAGCAGTGAGTTAGAAACCCACACATCTCCAGGCACAGAGCCCATCTACTCAGAGAACCCAGGGTGCGACACAAGTACCTGAGGAGTGTAACATACAAAAGGGACACCAGAGTGGGGAGAGGGGAGGCTGCAGAAGAACTGCTGGCAAGAGGTGCACATGCTCAATCCAGTCTGTTGGCTGAAACACCTAAATGCAAAATGGACATTTTGGGTTTGACCCACTTTTCTAAATTGACTCCATGTGGGTCTCCAGGGCAAGATACACAAATGGGGAAGAAATTTGAGACAAAAATGCCTCACAGAAAAAAATAAGGGGGAAACAGGACAGCTGTAAGACAGGGAAGGCTCAAGAATTAAAAGTATAAGAAAAAGAGGGCCCAGGATAAGGGAGAGAATTTAAATCAATGGATCTGGGGAGAAAATTCTGTACATATATGAAAAAAAAAAAAAAAAAAAACAGGACTGATCAAATTTCCCAGAGAAGAAACAGTGAAAAGGAAGCATTCTTCTGGAGGTAAAACAATTGCACAAAAAGTGCAGTCTTAAAATTTGTACTGCATAGCCAGGACAAGAATGAGGTGAAGAAGAGCTGAGAAAATCTGATCAGGTAAACAGGCTACTCTAAAGTTCAGAATAAGTTGGGCTAAGCCTTTGTGTTAAGGCTTTAACGCAAAGCCAGTCAACAATGAACAGAGAATAAAATAGAGAAGAGGAAAAACAGACTTTTACAGTTAATACATCAAAATAATCAGATACCCAGACATCATCAAAAACTATAAGCCATACAAAGAAATGGGAAAATATAGCTCAGTCAAGGGAACAAATTGGAACTTCAGAGGAGTCACAGAATTTGTAACAACTAATCAAAGTAGTTCAAACAAATCTCAAGAAATTCAAGGAGATGAAGGAAAATATGGATATAGAACTAAAGGATATTAAAAACAATATGTGAACATAATGAAAAATTTCACATTTTAAAAAGAAACATAATAGAAATTATGGAATGAAAGGCACAATAATGGAGGTTAGATTATACTTACGGAATATAAGAGCAGATTTGAACAAGCAGAAGAAAGAATCAGTGAATTAGAAGGAAGAACAATTGAATCCGAGCGTCACAAGAACAGATAGAGAAAAGAATATTTAAAAAATGAGCAGTGTCTCAGGGATTTGAGTGACAGCATGAAGCATACAAACATGCATCATGGGTGTCCCAGAAGGAGAAAAGAAGGGAAAGGGGGAAGAAATAATATTTGAGGAAAGAATAACCAAAACTTCCCAGCTTTTATGAAAGACATACATATCCTTGAAGTGCTATGTACTCCACAAAATATAACCTAATAGACTCTGACACAAATACTAATCTGAAAATCAAATGACAAATTCCAAAAGTAGCAAGAGAAAAGCAATTTGTCAAATAAAAGTGATCTTCAATAAGACTAAATGCCGGTTTCTAATGAGAAATTATGGAGGCAAGAAGGCAGTTGTATGATATATGTAAAGTATTGAAAGAGAGAAACTGCCAGCTAAAAATTCTTTATCCCACAGAACTGTCTTTCAAAAATGAGGGAGAGTTTAAATATTCACAGATAAACAGAAACTGAGAGTTCATCAACCAAAAAAAAAAACTTTCCTACAAGAATTAATAAAGGGAGTTCTGCAGGTTGAAAAGTAAAGACAGGAGAGAGTGGATTTTAGTGGTGTGAAGAAATAAAGACCTTCTGTAAAGGCAACTTAGAAGATTGGAATGATACATAGCATCTTCTTGACCATAAGGGAATGAAGCTGGAAATTAATAACAGGCAGTGAACTTGAAAATCCACAAATATATGGAAGTTTCATATGCACTCTTAAAAAGTAGAAATCGCAAGGGATATCAGTAAATGTCAAAGCAAATGAAATTGAGAACACAACATATTACAATGTATGGGATGCAGTGAAAGCAGTGCTGAGAGGGAGATTTATAGGCTTAATTTTTACAGAATTTCTATTTGGGCTGATTTTAAAGTTTTGGAAATGGATGATGATGATCACAGCACAGCATTGTGGGTGCAATTAAGAGCACTCAATTATTTATGTGAATGTTACTAGAATAAAAATTAAATTGTAAAACATAGTACTATGAAAAAAACCTGAGGTTTTCTGACTGGATAAATAAGCAAAATATGTTCGTTACAATATATTCACTTTAAATATATATATATATATATATATACACACAGAAATATTGAAATTAAATTAAGGAAAATGATATCTCATATAAACTTTAATCAGAAAAAAATCCATTATAGCTTTGTTTATTTGTATTTCTGTCTATATATGTAAAATGACATAGTAGTCTGGAAAAAAAAGAATTATTAACCAGAGATAAAGATGAAAGCATCAATTCATCACAAAGACATAATAATCCTGTGTATATTTTCCTAATAAGATGATTTCAAAATTCTCAAAGTAGAAAGTGACAAAGCTAAAAGGAGAAGTAGACAAATAGACAATCCTTATTAGAAGTTTTAACACCTTTTTCTTAGGAAATGATTAATTACAGGGAGCAAAAAGATAGTAATTATATAAAACTTGTAAATAACTTATCTAATTGATATTTTACAACACTTCATCTCAAAGCGACAGAATATACTCATTGTTACATGTACTGGGAACATTCAACAAGACAGAGTATCCTTGGCCATAAAACAAATCTCAATAAATATAAAGTCATCAAAACCATTCAAAGTATATTTCTCTGACTACAAAGACCCAACTGAAAAATCAAAGCATTATGATATTTAGAAATTCTCACATTTTGGAAATTAAGCAATGCAATTAGAAATTACCACTGGGTCAAAGGAGCAATAAAAAGGAAAATTTTTAAAACTTCAAGATGAATATTAATAAAAAACTTGATATTAAAATTTGCAGGAGGCCTCAAAGGAGCCCTTAGAAAGGCAGTTACATTTTTAAATATTTATAAAAGAAGAAAGTTAAAAATAACTGATCCAAGCTTTCACCTTAAAGAAATACAAAAATAAGAGCAAATAAAAGACTGATACTTCAAAATATTTGCAAGGATATGGAGGAAGTAGAACTCTGATTCATTACATTTGACTCTGTAATTCCAGTACTAATTATTTCCTTAATATCAATAAAAACATATGAACAAAATGGCCTCTACAGGCATGTTCATAGCAATAAGATTCATAGTATCCAAAAACTGCAAATAGAACTCAAATGCCACAACAAATGAATGCATAACTAATTGTTGTATATGTATTCAATGGAATTTTACTAATAGAAAGGAAAGAACTACTGATAAACACAAGGTAAGAAATTTTAGCATGTCTTTAAAAATTTTGATCAAAAGAAACCAGTCAAGTAGGAGAGAATACTCTATGAATCCATTTACATGATGAGAACAGGCAAAACCATGTATGGTGATAGAAATCAGAAAAGCATTTGCTTGCAATGTTTGAGAAGAGGGAAGAGCAGTTGCCTGGGAAGAGGGCAAAAAGGAATTTTGGGGGATAAATATATTCCAATTCTTGATACAAATAGTAGTTAAGTAGGTGTATACATTTGTCAAAACTCATTAAATTCCACACATAAGATCTGGGCATTTTATTACAAGTAAATTGTATCTCAATAATAAAGTAGTTCTAAAAATAAGATAGTATAAGATCATAATGATATATCCAGAAACAAAAAGGCGATCACCTTATTCTGCCTCAGAGAAAGAGTGGGGCAGAAAATAATTCATGGATGAAACAATACCTGAGCCTAAGTTTGAATACATGTTTCCCAATAGCACAATTTGGAGAAGAAAATTATCAAAACTTATGCAAAAGTATGATTCTATGGGTGTCTGTAGCCTCTTTGGTAAATAGGTATGGGCTTAAGATATTAGAATTGTGGAGAGGGAAAAGGTGAGCTTGGAAAAGTGAGCAGGTTTAAGCTACAATATGCCTTATATGCCAACCTACCAAATTTGAACTTTGTATCTTATGTCTTGGAAGATAAGTTAAGAAGTGATTGAATGATAAAGTCACGAAAGAACTTTTGAAACCTTTTAGCCCAAAACTGACATTTTACAATGAGTTTCCTTTGCCCCTGAAGATCATAACGACATACTGTAGAGGGTTTTTAGAATGTTTATTGCTTTTCTACATTTGGCCATCTGCAGCTGTTCCTGGAAAGAGCATGGAAGTTGTACAGATTGAGAAATAAGTCAAAAGATAAAGTCCAAAGCCACCATAGAAGCAAAGATTTGACAAATCTGCATTTAGAAATATTTTCATGAAGTGATTTAAAGAGAACTTGTTTTGCCATTAGGTTAGCCTTGTAGGTAAAGTTTAGCAATATTGATTAAGATTAGAAATTGTTTCTTGGAGAGGAAAAGATAGTTGAAGGAGGAAACTCTAAGAGTTAATAGGAAAGTATTCAAGAGACAATTACCACTTATACTCTGAAAAGAAGTAAGAAATTAACACCTCAGAACCTCAAAGAGAAGTACTCACTTAAGCACTGTAAGTGTGGTAACAGAGAAACTTAAGTTTTTTTCCCTGAATCTGAAGACCACTACCATCCTTTAGAATATTTCTTCTTTTGATGTTATCTGTCATGATGCCTTCAGGGTTTCAAAAATTCCATTACAGCCTGAGGAAATGCTGCTGCTTAAAATCTCTTAACTTGAAAATGCCTTTGAAAGCTAGCATGGCAGTTATTACTATTTTCATTTTATAATGAAGAAGAAAAGGTAGATTATTTCTCTTTAATGGATACCTGTTACCTGCAATAGGACTTCTAAACTTAACCTCTAAAAATATGGTTGAAGGCTAAGAATATTAAACAGTTACAGTAGCATATTGTTTGCAGTTTGATTCAAGATTAGTGTACCTGAGCTCTCATTTTACCATAAATACTTCACTCTATAACATAGCCAGAGTTGAGAGTTTCTGATGTTGGAGTTTTGATGTTAGAGTTTGATGCTGAAGACTTAAGCTGGAGGCCTGGGAAGTCAGTATACAGAGGAAAGAGAAGACAGCCCCAGGAAGAAAGGAACCTTGATCCCAGAGAAAGCAAGTTCCAGGAATGTAGGAACCCAGGAAGCCTGAACCCTCACAGATGTCAGCAGCCATCTTGCTCCAAATAGACTTTGGTGAGGAAAGTAACTTATGCTTTATGGCCTGATATCTGTAAGCTCCTACCCCAAATAAATAATCTTTATGAAAACCAACCAATTTCTGGTATTTTTCATCAACACCCCTTTGGCTGACTAATACACCCTCTAATGTATTCTGTTTTTCCAAATCTACCCTAGAAAGGAGTTCTAAAGTCCCCTGAAGGCATGTTTAAAAATTCAAAGAGAGGAATCAGAAGCCTTTCACCAGAGTTGAAATTCTGTTTTCTAAGGGACAAACTTTTGGCAGGCCCATAGTGCAGCCCTCCAGTAAAGACAGTCTGTTATCAGAATTCACAGCTGAGCTTTCCACTGACACCCCTTAGGTTAAGTGTTACCTACTTTTCATTATCCATAAGTCTCATAGCTCCCCACTTCAAAAGCAAAGGGCTATTAATACCTTCTTTAGCAGAAAATGCCAATTATTGTTATCATTTTTGTTTAAACAGTAGACTATCTTTCAAGAGATTTAAATAATCATATGTTTACCCTGTAGTTACCATTTCCAGAGCTCTTCATTCTTTTGTGCAGATCTTATTTCCTTATATTATTATTTTCCTTCTGCCTGAAGACGACCTTTAGCATTTCTTGTATTGCACTGTTACCTTTAATCATTTCTGGTAGTTCTTTCCCATGCTTTTCTTCTGTTCTTTTCCCTCATTATTCAGCTAAATACTCAAGAGGGACTGTCTTTAGATCCTGGGATTTCTCTCTAAACAGTTCTCTCCCCTTCGGCTGAGAACTCCAGTGACTTTATCTCCCCAGACTCTCAGCTCCATCTCCATCTCCATGTCACACAGATGTAGATCCTCAGGTAAATTATCTCTTCCATCTCTGCCTACAGGCTGCCTCCTCACAGGGCTCAGATGCAAATCCAAGCAAGAAGCCATTGACCAGTATCTGAGACTCAGATCAAGCTGCCCTCTCCATTCAGGTCTTTGACTCAGACTCCCCAGCAAAACATACCCTTTCCTTCTTTACTAAAATGTTTATGCAAATTTTCTCTTCCAGTCCACAACCAAAACTTTACCAAATACTTTCAGACATATCTGTGTACCATCTGAGTCACATTTGAAATCATGTAAGCAAGAAGGAAAAATACCTAACTTTACCTAGTAGATGTCAGGAAAAGTTCATAAATGAACTTATTTTTAGATTTTTCCAACCAAGAATATGTGGAGGAGGTTCCAGACAGGAAGTAACATGTGTATTTTTTCCAACCTTTATTTCTGGCAATAATTAAAGGACAAAATCCATCAGAACTTTTTTAAATCACTTTTTTCTCTTTTCTTTAACCTCTTATCTTTCCTTTGCAAATGTGGTGAGGTTTTTAAAATTTTGTTTTGGTTTGGTGTTGGTTTGATTTGTTTTTCTACATGAGAGCAATTGATCAGGTTGGATAATAACAATCTAGATAATGGAACATTAGCAATTGTAATATTCCAAATAAAAGTTCGGATTGATCATGCATCAGACAAACAAATGGAAGCCTGTCATGAAAACCAAGTGGTAGTAAATTCTGTACATTTGAATTACATACATAAATCTAGTGTTAATAAAACCTCAACATATTGTTGTGGGGATATCCGGGCCCCCTTCCCAAGTCCTCAGCACGTAGCCACTTATATGACCTAGGCATAAGTTAAAGGGTATCAACTCACCCCAGAGGGGGGAGAGTGCATAGATGATGTCATAAACTTAATCTTCCCAAAGCAGTAAATGTCCTTGGTAAATGTCCTTTTTATGAGTGTAATGAAAACATTACTACACCCCATGTGTATATGTCACATGGCCCCAGCAGGAACTCTGTTCTCATTCCCTATTGAATGACTTTGTTCTAAAACCCCTTATATATCACCCCTTATTTTTTTATCTCTTTGTGGAACACTAACTTCATTCATTCTTTGATAGGCCACTATCAAAGAATCTCTCTTCTTCTTAAGTCCTAATAAAGCTTATGCCTAACTAAATGCCAGGTGTTTTCTTTGGTCTCACAGCCTTACCAATTCATGCCCTTCAGGAGTTGTGTTGTAAAAATTGTTTGAATTATTAGCAGAAATTATTTTTGTTTTATTTTCTTGGCTTTCAGAGCATATGCATTCATTCATACATATCAATGTAATTTCTAAAACATTTTCTATTGAACTAGCAAACCGAACCATACAAAATGATCATTTATTTTATTGTACTCAATAGCTACTCTTGCACTTGGAATAAAAGATTATTGTTGTTATCTCTCTCTGCTTCTGTTTCAGTTGAAAACAAGCTTAGTATCCATATGCAGAGACCTTGTAATATACTATTAGATATGAAGTTTATTGAAGGTAAATTGATAATGGTTCACTGTGGAAATATCTAAGGGCTTACTAACTTTTGAGCTATGCTGGTTTAATATGAAATTACCAAGATTGTATTTAGTCTCAAGATTTATTTATTATCTAGTTTTGCCAACCCCAGGTGAGTAGTCCTATTATCTCTCTCAAAATGTGTACGCTCTACCAGCTTATGGACTGACTTCATATATTTTAAGAATTTAGAAATTAATAACACATTTAAACTAATTATAAGAACCAAAACTCCTAGAAAAAAACATAGGGTAGCATTTTCAGGGCCTTGTGTTAGGCAATGGATTCTTAGACTTTATACAAAAAGCATGAACAACAAAAGAAAATATAGATAAATAGGACTTCAGAATAAAAACTTTTGGCCTCGAAGGACTTTATCATGAAAGTAAAAAGATAATCTACATAGTTGGAGAAAATTCATGGAAACCATATAGCCAATAAGAGTTTAATATCCATAATATCCAAAGAAATCATAAAACTCAACAAAAAAGACAAACAACACAATTAAAAGTGGGCAAAAGACTCAGACATTTTTCCAAAGGAGATAGATAAATGGCCAATGAGTACATGAAAAGATGATCAGGATCCTTAGCCATTAGGAAATGTCAAATCAAAACAATAATGAGATACTATTTCACATCCATTAGAAGAGGGGTTTTTAAGTAGGGTCCACTTGGGGGTCCATGGAAAAATTTCAAGGGTTCCGTGAACTTGAATAAAACATTCAACAAACATTATTTTGTGTTTGTTGTGTTGGTGCAGGTTTGATCTATTTATTAAATAATACACAGTATAGGGTGGACTTAGTAAGGGGTCCATGGTTTTCACCTTACTGGCAAAGGGTCTGTGGAACAAAGAAGGTTAAGAACCCCCGCACTAGAATCTCTGTTATTAAAAATTGATAATAATAAAAATAAAACAAAAAAACAGAAAATAAGTGTTCGAGATGATGTGGAGAAATAGGAACACTAGTTCATCATTGGTAGTAATGTAAAATGGTACAACCACTGTGGAAGACAATTTGGCAGTTTCTCAGAAGTACAGAATTATCATATGGCCCAACAATCCCACTTCTAGGTATATACCCCCAAAGAATTGGAAGCAGAGATTCAAACAGATACTTGCACACAAATCAGTGTTCACAGTGGCATTATTCACATTTGCCAAGAGATGGAAGCAATCCAGGTATCCACCAACAGATAAATGGATAAACAAAATGTGGTGTAACATACAGTAGAATATTATTCAGCCGTAAAAGTGAATGAAGTTCTGATACATTGCTACAGCACGGATCAACCTTGAAAACATCATATTGAGTGAAATAAGCCAGGCATAGAAACACAAATATTTTATGACCTCTCTGATATGAAAGAATAAGAATATGCAAATTTAGAGTCATAAAGTAGTATACAGGTTGCCAGGGGCCAGGGTAGGCTAAGGAATGGGGCATTATTGCTCAGTTTGTACAGACTTTCTGTCTGTGGTGATAAAAAGTTTTAGTACTGAAAGTTGGTGATTGGTAGAAAATTATTGTGAATGTAATTAACACCACTGCATGTAGTTTGAATTGAGTTTAAATTAGAAATTTTAGGTTGTATATGACACCACACTAATGCAAAATATTGATAATGGGGAAAACTGTGTCTATACTTTCTGAAGATTTTTCTGAAAACCTACAATTTCTCTAATAAAAAATGAAATATATATAGACACAGCAGTATAAATTGTGACCTATTATTTTTAAATAAGAATTACTTTGAAGTTTCACCTGGGCCAGTTTACGATATTTCATAGAGCTGTAGGATCCCTCAGAGAATCAGAAGCATTTCCACAAAGAGATAAATCTGAAAATTTAAAATGCACATAGAGCATCATTCCAAATAAGATGCCACATCACATGAGGAAAAACAACATATACCACAGAATGGGGCAGCTATTAAAGTGCAGGCTGCTCCACACCAATGAAATGTGTTAATAATAGGGCGGTACATGGGAATCCTGTATTTTATGCACAGTTGCTCTGTAAACCCATAACTTCTCTAATAAAGAAAAATGTGTGCTACTCATGATATTTCAACCACTATAAAAATTGAGCAGGTGGTTATGAAAATATAATCAATAACATCGTCTGATATTACAGTTAAGAGAAAATTACAAAAATCTACTATAGCTTTCTTGATTAATTAGCTCAAAAACAGAATTTGTGAAATTTTTACAATCCTTGGTGCTTAATGTATTTCTGTTTTTGGTTATTTTTGCATAAAAAGGTTGTGCAGACAAGTTAACAAAGATTATTATTTATTTGTAAATCACTGGAAGCTTATTTATGGGCAACTCACCCATAGTTGAGCCATTTTTTAATAAATCATTAATTTCACAAAAATGGAACGGTATCAGAAGAAGCTTCTAGACTTACATTTACATTTACACAAAAACTATTGCTAAAATGTTTTCAGGGCCTGAGTTTTGTTCAAACATGGAATAACAGTTAAGAAGATGCCAACATCTTTTAAAACAGCACTGGATAATCCCACGCAAAAATGACAATTTTATTCAGACACTTTCAGTTCTTATAAGGATGCAGATAGTAAATTTTAAAATTTGCTTTTTAAAAAATTGAAGCAAGATGCTGGCAAATCCATTTCAAACAAAACAAAACAAAAATCCCTCTTTTTTTCTGATAAACTCCAGTAACTACTTGTCTTTAAACTACATGGTCATGGTAGCTAGGATATCTTCTTAGTATTTTGATACAATAATTTAGTTGAATTGGTAATGCAGGAATTGAAATGTTTTTGTGCTTACAACTGAAGAGAAAATGTCAGCAAAGAAATAGAAAGGTAATATAGGACTCAAAAGGCAAACTAAATAAATATGCCTATCGTTAAACTTGGAGAGACTACCTGCCAGTCAGGCAATGAGCAAGCTGAGGGTTATTTTTACTAGCCACGTTAAACATCTTTTATTAGTTTTTTTTTTTACTAGCCACATTAAATATCTTTTATTAGTTTCTGCCAAACAGAAGATTTAAATTTGTTAAGGGACAAGTCATTATCACCCTCGAGATTAAAATCTGACCTACTGAAGGTTCACTAAATAATTAGATATATTGGTGATTCAAGTTTGAAACAATTTCCTTACATACCACCTCCCTCCAAGTTTTCTCACCTGCATCACTGTTAGTTTTTATAGCTACTGCACTATATGAACACACACACCAATATCAGTTTAAATGTTCAGACAAATATAAAGCTTCAAGTGTGTCATAACCCCCAAATTTAAAAAATTTGGATTTCTCAAGAGTTGTGTTGCTTTCACTGACTGCACGGTATGTACTATAAATTTAGACTTATAAAATATATTTATAACTATAAAATATTAAAGATTATGAGAAATATAGATGATATAGATAATAAATAGATAACTTGATAAACATATTCTGCACATTCAATTTTATATACTCTGGCCCAGCAAAGATAAAATTCCTACTTTCCCAGGAAAGTGATCATTTGGATACTCTTTCCTTAGATAGCTTTCACAGAACAAATATCTTGCAAATAAATCCTAGTTATTCCCAACTCAACTTTCAAAAGTTTCTAATGTCTGCTCTACATTTATCTTAATTGCTGTATAACTCTGTACCTTTTGCCCAACCTTTAATAGAACTGAAAACCACTGTCATAAATTAAACTCCAGAACGAAATTAAATCACTTTTCAAAGCTTTATCTTCTTCAGGGTAGATAAAGTAAATCTCTTTAAATTTCTATTATAAGGGTTATTTTACAGTAAATAGCTCTACAGTGAATAAGGGTAATCAAACCCTCTTGTCATCACTGACCTTTAATAGAAAAACTGGCCCAGAATAGAAAATCAGACAAACTCCTACCATTGCTGCACCTGGCTTAATTAGGAATGATAGAGTGATGACCTGTTACCTTTATAAACATGATGGAAGGAAAGGGATAACAGATTATTCTTAGACTGCCCTAAATAGAAAAGAGCAGAAGGGCAGGACTGAAGATTGTGTTAGACTAAATGTTCCCAGAGGGTTAGCTTAACGTCTTGATATAAGAGGCACGTTCTTCAGTCGGACCACAGGGACATAAAACTTATCTCCAGAGGTATTGCCAAATTCTCTTTAGGGCTTGTGCAAATAATATTTTCTTGAGAACCTTTAAAAACCTCACTAGCTCTACATCTCTAAACCAATACAGCATCATAAAGATTTCTATTCTCTCAAATAAGCAAAACTTGCAGAAAATCTTTTTTGGCATTTTATAAGCGTGGTACTCTACTTGTGAGCCAGATGTAGTAATTTTGTCTTGGGGTCAGTGTGTCAGTTTTGCTTAGCTGTTCATGCCAGTCTAATTATTTTAGTTTCAAGGTTTCTGTTGCACAAAATCATCTTTTCTCTTGCTTTATCTTTTAAGTGTTTCTCTGATTCCTTAAATTTTTTTCCCAGATATTTTTAAATGGTTTTGATTGGCCCAGTTGAAAACCATAGGTCTGAGCTACTAAGGTTTTTGCTTTACTTTGTGGCAGATTTTCAAGTTTCTGAGTAGAGATGATATCTAATTTTGAGTAATTAGTACAGATGCAGTAAGTTACACGAAATCACCCCTAATCAATTTACATTTCTTGGTTGAAAACTCTCCTATATAGCACAAGAACTCATTGATATTTCATTTGTTTAAAACAGAGAACAGACTTTTCTCATTAATTTTTTAATTTTTTCATTTCAATTACACCACACACCCTTCCCATACACAGAGAAACAATATTTAATTTTTTAATTTTTTAATTTTTAATTTTTTTGAAAAAAATATTTTAAACTCATACAAGTAACTCCTACGTACATGCACAGAGTTTGATAGGGAAACTAAATGCAGCACTGAAAAACAATATAAATATTCATCCTTCAACCTTAATACAGAACATTTTGGGAAGACTATAAAACATTTTGTGTGTTCATCTAAATAATTTCGCATGTGGACAACAAAAATGGATATCACACTCTACTTACTGGAAGTAACAATCTAAACCTAATCACTTTTTTTTTCTTTCCAGGGACTTTTTTTTAATAGATTAAAAATAAGTTTTTTAAAGATACATAGATCATACAAAATGTTGCCTTAAAAATATGAGGATCCCATATACCCCCACTCCCCACCCCACCCCTACTCCTCCTCCATCACCAAGTTCTTTCATTAGTGTGGCACATTCATTGCATTTGATGAATACATTTTGTAGCACTGCTGCACCACATGGATTATAGTTTACATTATAATTTACACTCTCTCCCAATCCATACAGTTAGTTATGGCAGGATATATAATGTCCTGCATCTGTCCCTGCATATCATTCAAGACAACTCCAAGTCTTGAAAATGCCCCCATATCACACCTTTTCTTCCCGCTCCCTGCCCTCAGCAACTCCCATGGCCACTGTGTCCACATTAATGATATAGTTTCTTCCACTGCTAGAGTCACAATAATTCTATAGTAAAATACCAGTCAGTCCACTCTAATCCATATTCATTCCTCCATCCTGAGGACCCTGGGATTGTGGTGCCCACTCCACCTCTAACTCGAGAGGGGGCTTAGCTCCCACATGGCACTTTTGAGGGTGAAAGGGGTGCTGTTAAAAATATATCAAGACAGCAGTAAACCAGAACTGTTCAGGGGAAATCTTGAAACTTTTACATAAACATCAGTATGACAAAATTTTAATTCTCCTTGCATAATTAAAATAAGTCAAATTTTAGCAGTCTATTGCCTAAATATTTATAATTCCACTTAACATTTTTAGATTTGTGACAGACACTGTTGGTCTTGTTAATAGAATCCCAGTACTATTCTAGGAGAGACAAGGTGCTCAGGGGATGAACAAACCTTAGTGTTATATTGATTAGAATTTTCAATATATACTTCAGTATTAAGTATTTGCTACAAGTACTTCCACTATTGTTTTATCTAATCTATACCAAGGGCTTGTTAGAAAAGATTTTTGACACTGATGTCACTCAGAATGTGTAGATTGACTTTTCCGTTATTGCATGAAAAAGGTAAAAGAAGCTAGTGAGTCAGCAACCTACAGTCTTTAGAACAGTTTCTTAGCCTCAAGGACTGTGTTTAAATATTTTTGGAGGATTCTGTCACCTGAACCTTGCTAGTATAATGTTTTCTTGTCTGCCTCCATTGGATCGGTCTTATATTGGTTTTTTTAAGTATCTGAGAAGACAGGAGCTGGGACTTCATTGAGTTTACAGCATTACTTTTAAGAGTTGTTTATGTTTCTGCTTGCTGAGGAATGTTGAAGCATGTGGCAGAATTCGGTTTAAGATTTGCTCTCTTTGTAACAAACCACAATATTTAAAAAAAAAAAAGGAGGGGTGTGGGGTTGCAGATAGCCTTCATGTATCTATTTCTCTTTGAGGCCACCCATATCTTCCAGAAAGAAAGAAAAGAAGAAAGAAAGAAAAAAAAAAAGCCTGAATGACACAGGTTAAGTCTGTAAAACCAAAACCACTATAACTGTTTTATTTTCAAGGAGTGAGTTTAATACAGAGAATTAGTTAATAGATAATTCAGAAGACTGAAAGGGCAAGAAGGAATCTGTGAGATAACAATGATTGAAACTCCAAGAAGTAGCCTGCACCCCCAGATCTTTGGAGAATGAGGGGAAAGAGTTGGGGTTATCAAAAACAAGAAACTTGGACGAGAGCTGAGCTGAGACCTCTGAGAAGAGGATACTGCACACCTGGTGCTACTAACTCTGTGGCTAGTCTGGAGGTATGGGAAAAAGTCCTGAAAATTGAAATCAACTGTCTGGGAGAAAGAATGTTCCCTGGAGATGCTTGCAGGGAACAGGATGAATGTCAGAAATAACAGAAAGTCCATGTCCTTTCTTTCTCTCCACCCCCCCCACCCCCCCCCACCCCCCGCTTTCTCGTCTTCCCCTCATGCCCTCTATTGTCAGAACCTAAAAGGAAGGGAGCTGGCAAGGTGGAAATATGATGTGCAGAGTCCCAGCCCCAACAGCACAAAGCAGAGGGTTGGAGAATGAGTTCAGTTGAAAATAAAATAGCCTAATAATGAGCATATTGATTTTGGTTGTCTTGCAACTCATAAAAATTCAATATCCCTTTGGCAGTGATTGGTGGGGGGGAGGCATTATAAAAATGTTATGGCTAATGGAACATATGGGGAAGTCAACTTAGAGCTGTAATTGTAAAAATAGAATTTATGCAGCAGAATTTATATAATGTATACATGCAATTTACAGACTAATTCACACAGATCTATACACCACCCATCTTAAGAACCAGAGTATTTGTACCTTAGAAGTCCCTCTTTGACCTCATAGTTTCCTACCCTACCCACTCACCTGAAGGCAGTCATGACCCTAAAATTTGTGTTAATCAGTTTCTTGTCTTTCCTTATAGTTCAATAACTATCATCATTTTAATTTTATAGTTTTAGAAAATAGAATTCCTGAAGCCAACACACATACAAGGGACAACTGAATTTTAGCAATGGGGCAAAGGTAATTTCGTGGAGAAAGGATAATCTTTCCACAAATGGTTTTTGAAGAAAAAAATAGATATCCAGATGCAAAAGAAAAACATGAGATCAAATCTATTCCTCATATCCATATGGAACCTGGATCTATACCTCAATTAATAATAAAAAGACCTAAATGTAAAACCTAAAGCTATTTACCCTCAAGAAGGAAACATGAGAGAAAATTTTTGTGACCTTGTGTTAGGCGAAGATTTAGTATCTGTAATTCCGAAAACAAAATCCATAAAAGAAAAAAATTCATCAATTGGGCTTCATCAAAATAAGAACTCCTGCTCTTTGAAAGATACTGTCAAGAAAAGGAAAAGATAAGACACAGACTGGAATAAATATTTGCAAAACCTCTATCTGATCATTTGTATCTAGAATATGTAAAGTACTCTTAAAACTCAACAATAAGAAAAGAAACCGCCTCCCTTAAAAATGGGCAGGGCAAAGGATTTGAACAGACATTTAGCAGAGAAGATTGTCAAAAGTTCATGAAAAGATGTTCAACATCATTAGTCATTAGAGAAATGTAAATTAAAACCACAAGATACTACTAAGACATACCAGAATGGCTACAATTTTAACAATTGACCATACCAGGTGTCAGTGTGGATATGGAAAAACTGGAATCCTCAAACACTCCTTTTGGAAATGTAAAATGGTGCAATCAGTTTGGAAAACAATTAGGTGGTTTCTTAAAAAGTTAAACATGCTTTTCCACTGAGGCAGCCATGAAGAGGCAGCAGCCATTGAAGGGGCAGCAGCCATGGCTCTGTGCTCCCCCATGGCCATGGGCCTCAACAAGGGCTATAAGGTGACCAAGAATGTGAGCAAGCCGAGGCACAGTTGCTGCCATGGACACCTGACCAAGACACCAAATTTATGTGGGACATGATGCAAGAGGTGTGCGGCTTCGCCCCATACAAGCGGCGTGCCTTGGAGCTACTCAAAGTCTCCAGGGACAAGTGGGCCCTCCAGTTTATCAAGAAAAGGATGGGAACACACATCCATGCCAAAAGGAAGAGAGAGGAGCTGAGCACTGTCCTAGCTACCACAAGGAAAGTGACTGCCAGGAAAGACTGGGCGCCTTTTCTGTGTGTAATAAACCCTTGGAGGAAAAAAATGGTTAAACATAGACCTACATAGATGCAGCCATTCCTCCTGAAAAGGAGAGGAATTATAAGTTCATATAAAGATTTGTGTGTAAATGTACATCATAGCTTTATTTGTAATAGCCAAAAGCTAGAAACAAACAAAATGACCATCAACAGAAGACTGAATAAGTAAATTATGGCATATCCATACAATGGAATAATATCAATACTCAGTAATAAAACAGTATGAACTACTGATACGTGGAAAAACATCACCAATCTCAAAATAATTATGCTGAGTGAATAAAGCCAGATTCCCCGCTCCAAAAAAAAGTATGCGTTGTATGACATCATTTGCATAAAACTCTACAAAAGGCAAAAGAACCTATAGTGATATAAAGCAGATCAGTGATTATTTGGGGAGGTTGGGGAATAGAAATGGATGGAAAAGAGGAATGACAAAGGGGCACAAGACAACTTTTTGGCATGAAGGACTTGATGGACAGTGCTGTTTCACGCATGAGGTGCTTGTCTCCTAGGGCTCATTTGAAAGTGTTTCCCCAGGATTTGTTCCTAGGAGAGAAGCATAGGACATGTGTATGTACAAATTTTCTAGGGAATGCCAATTGTTTTCTACCATTGTGTATTAGTCAGTCAAAGGGCTGATGCAAAATACCAGAAATCTGCAGGCTTTTATAAAGGACATTTATTTGGGGTAGAAGCTTACAGTTACCAGGCCATAAAGCATAAGTTACTTCCTTCACCAAAGTCTGTTGCCAACGGTTGGAGCAAGATGTCTGCCGATGTCTGCCAGGGTTCATCCTCCTTCTTCCTTTTAAAGTGCCATGGTCCCAGATTCTTCCAATCTCAGCTCTAGGCTGGGATAAGTCTCTTCTCTCTCCCAGGGCTCATTTCTCTCTGGGCTCAGCTGCTCTGTTCTCTCCACAAGGCAGCTGTAGACTCTCAGGCTCTCTCTCTTCTTGGGGCCTCTGCTGTATCTGGAGCTGTCTCTATTCCTCTGTGTTCTTCTTCTGTCATTTATCTCCCGGGACTCCAGCATCCAAAACTCCAGCTAACTCCTCTGCTGTGTATTTTTCTCCACTGATGTGATGTAATCAAAGCCTTAATCATTATTTAATCAAGTAAATGTGAAACCTCTAAATTTAACACAATCAAATATGCCTAGTTTACAAATACAATCCAATATCTGTTTTTGGAATTCATAAACAATGCCAAACTGCTACACATGGTTTTTTTCAATTTATACTTCCACCAGCAGTGAATTATTTTAATCCACAAACTGGCCAACACATAATATGATCTAATTTGTTAGTAGTTGCCAATCTGATATATGCAATGGTATCACACTACAATAGTAATTTCTCTAAGTACTAAAGAGGTTGAACATCTTTTTTTATATAATTATGGATCTTTTTATTGCCTCTGCTATAAACTGTCTGACATACCTTTTGCCCCTTTTTCTCTTAGGATATTTGTAAATTTCTTTTTGACTCATAGGTATTATACATGTATTCTGAATTTATTTCTTTGTTGGTTATTTGTGTTACAAATATACTTTGTAGCTTGTCTCTTAATTCTCCTCATAATTATTTGATAAATAGAATATTTTCATTTTAATATAGTCAAATTAATCATATTTATGATTTTTTAAATTTTTAATAATTTTTAAATAGCTCCTTCTTCCTTCGCTAGAATAAGGTCATAAAAGTATAGGCTCACATTATTTTTCAAAAAATTATAATTTTGCATTTAATCCTTGTGGAATGAGGGAATTTTTGTCTGTTTGTTTTAAATTGGCCAACCATAAGACGATGAGCATAATAAATTTGGGGTGGAAGGTTGGAAAGATGGAAAATCTTTAATCCTGATGTTGTCATTGAATCTCTAAATAAACTCTGGAATCACTGATCTCCAGAGTTCTTTTTAAGTGAGATAAAAATGTTCTTACCAACTGAGCCACTCTTGTCTGAGTAATCTGTTATTTGCACTAAATCCTTTCTATTTGATGAAAGGTACTTAAATTGGGCCAGTTACCTACTTGCTGTTGGGCATCCTGCTCTGATTATAAGATCAGGGTCCAAAAGAGAAAAGTCAGGTTTGTGTTGCAAAACAAGACACAGTTTCAGTACTGAGCACAAGTCCCACGGCCAGCTTCTTACCAATACTGAGAATCAGCAACCTCTTTAAACTGCTCCTCTAGAACAACCTGGATGCTGGTGGCTGGGGGGCCTAAGAGAGATTTAATGCATTTTGAGTAAATCACATGGTACCATTCTGAAAGCACCCCTCTCACAGGACATTATTACAAACAAAAGGTGATATCAACATCTTATGAGGCTGTAAACTTGTTAAAAGTGCACCTGAATTCTCAGAGGTAAAAAAATGAAGATGTAAGTAGCCTAGAGCAAGTGTTCAGCTTTGCAGTTTATTTTCTGCTTAACAATAATGGGAGAAGGAATAGCAAACTCCTAATACTTGTGATTCATGCAGCAAGCCACTTAAACCGCAGATGGACAACTTTGAAAAGATGAAGGTTTTTGCATCTTTATTCCCAAGAGAGTGATCCTCAAGATCTGGTCTGTAAAGATTTGACAGAGTGAGGCACCAGATCATTTAGAGAAGCCCATTATGCGCAATTTGTTCCAATTAATGTGAAAGTCTAGCATTTCTCCAAAAGCACCTCATGGGGTAAGCAGTGAATGGATTTATATTTTACAGATTCTGTTGATTAGTTTAACCAGAGCATAAGACATCATGACTATCAGTCACCAATTATTATGGTTAATGGGTATAACAAAGTCTCTCATTTTGCAGTAAAATCGTGCCTTTGGCCTGATCTTTCAAACCCCAAATTTATTTCTTTATTTCTGCTCAATTCCTTTTGTAGGATATGGCCTCCAGACAGAACATATTAGTTAGCAGAGCCTGGTGATAAAGCCCAAAGCAAAAAAAGGTGGGGGAGGCAGAGCAGAACACACAGGACAGGGAAGTCCGGTGAGCTGGGACCCAGGCTTGACCATGCTGCTAATGCACGATGCGAGTTTAGGTAAATTATTATCTGCACCTCCTCAATTTCCTTTTATGTTCCCTGACAGGAGAAGTTGAACTGATACTAGCTAGAAAAATACATGTGTTCACTTCCTTATTCCTTATTCCACAACCCACAGTTTTGTTCTGCCTTTGGGTCACCTTTCCTCACCATTACCTTTAACAACATCCATTAAACAGCTGATGAAATTCCATCTCTCCTAGAAAACTTTTCCTGGTTGCAAAGACATGTTGGACTCCATCACCTTGTCCCATCCAAGAGTATTAGTATGTGACTGTGTGTCCTGCTCAGATAACCAACAAACCTGAGAGCCCATGACTGATGTTTAAAATGAGCAAATCAGTCATAAAGCACCTATTCCATACCCATGCACAAAATATTGTGCTAGAGGTGAAGGGGTTACAAAGGAAGTGTGAGGAAGGGTCCTGCAAAGATTCTACAGCAGGTGGTATGGTAACCTGGAGATACATCACTGATTATCTCCTTTTAAGAGAAAACCTGGTGGGAGGACTGAGCAGTGGGGGAACTAAAGCTTGGTGAGTCCTGCTCGACACAGGACTTCTCTATGGAAACTCTTTGCTCTGGGGCCCTTGGCAAAGACTCTCAGAGCTGCACTGCAGTCTTAGACTCTTCCTACCCAACTTCCTCCCTTTCTCCTTTTACAGATATCAGTCCTGCATCATGGTCCAAAAGCTTTCCCTACCTACCCAGCTCTCTTTCTCCTTTCCATTCATAAGCATTTCCTTCATTAAAGCTCTTGCACGTCTAACTCTACCTGGTATCTGTTTCCTAAAGCATCCAAACTAACATGCATGACTATGAAGAGTAAATAACAATGTTGCTGCCTGTCTGGAATCCAGGTGTGGCCCATAACGATGTGTCTAAGTAGATTTGATGTGTGCAATAGCCTTGAACTCTCCTAACAGGAGGAGGCTTGGTTTTCTCTTCATGGCCTCTGTCCCGCTGGTTGGAATGTGGGCAACATGGTTAGATTCACAGCAGTCCACTCAGATTACAAAGTAAGGAAGCAATATATTTTGGATTAGGGCTGCAGATCCCTTATCGAGAAATCTTGTATCAACTTGGGTGACATCGAGAGAGAAAAATAGTACTGTTTTTGCTTTGCAGCCAAACACCATGGCCTAATCCTAACTCATTCAGACCCCTACCCTCCAGAAAGGCAGGGAAGTAGCAAATAAAACACTCATTAAACTGGAAACAATACACAGTGGCATGGGATAATGTGCTACCCACATATACGCTAAAGGCTTTCAGAGAAGGGGGCATATGTTGGCACCTGGAATATCTGGGGAAATACATGACCTGAACTTTGAAAGATTAGTCAAATTTAGAAAGGAAGATATGAGATGGAAATTTTAGGCAGGAAAAGCAACCTAATCATACATACTATTTTAGGGTTAAGGAGGAGACTACCCTGAACGCAGTAAAGATGACTTGGTGGCAAATACTGCAAACTCTTACTAGGTGGAAGCAAATTGTGAAGACAGTTTAGGCAACATGTCCTAAAGGAATCTGTGTTATATATCTGCTTGCTCTGGGGTCTGTCCCCTGCCCTTCTGTGCTCTTTGGTGTATTACAAGGACCTGAACCCTCACACTACATTTACCAGGCTCTCTTGATCAACTGTCTTCGAACTGGATTTGACCAATGGGAAATACTGATCAGATTTTGGAGGACAGGAGGAAGGAAAAATATTCTTACCTTTCTCTTTTTCAGTCAGCATCTCCAGCAGCAGCTACATCTCCTTGTTGGTTCAAATTTTTATCATATAGCCCTGGTTCCTGGGCCCCTGACATACCACTTCTTCCCTGTGTCCCTTTGGCTCTGAGGACTGTAGTGACTTTGTGCAGTTGCTAATCTTGGCATTGCTTCACCTTTCCCTGTTGATCCTTTTAACCCTTCAAACAACTTAATAATTAATTTACCATATTCAATTCCTTCTATTTAATTACTTGCTTTAACAGTATTGCTACCCTGTGCATATGTCTACAATATTCATTTATATACACTGAAGGCTGCTTAATGGGATTATCTGCAATTATTGCTCAGAAGGCTTTCTTCTAGCCACAAGTGCACACTTAACCATATACAAGGTAAACTGGAAGCAATAAAGTCAATGCCCCTAAAGGCAGCAAAGATGGAAGGAGAACTGGTGGATTAAAAACAGCTTCCTCACCCTGGGTGGAAAGATGGGTAACTCTGAATTGTAAACCATGCTTTCTCTCGGAGTTGCCTAAAGCAATTGTGTTCCAGCTGCAAGGTGGTAACTTGTTTTATAGCACACACTTTATTGGCTTCCTTCCTCTTCCTGTCCTATTTTCCTGTTCCCCTACCAATTTATCAAATAACTCACACTTGAATCCTTGAACTAGGGTCTACTTTTAGGGAAAAGCAAACCAAATAACTGTCTTAAATTTGATAGCCCAAAGAGGACTCTAAATAATACAATAGCACTTGCCTCATGAAATTGAAATTATGCTTACATTTCTTTCTTTTCCTGCTTGTTTTATTTTTGAATTCTCATCACTTCGCAGAAATAGTAGTCCAATAAATATTTGTTGAATGAATGAATGAATGAAAACAAGATGAGAAGTCTGTGAATATACAATTGTATTCCCAGCACTCATCATAGTACCTAACAGGTAAGAGGTTAATCAATAAAATATCTATTGATGAAATGCATAACTGAATGAATTTCATGATAATCAGCTTGGAGGCTATAGTTGAGGAGTGGGACTGGATGAATTCTTTGAAGACTGCATAAACAGAGAATATCAGTATTGGATGAGGTAATTTTGTAGCAAGAGGACAATTGTTGAAGTATTTGAATGGAAGAAATATGAAATATAAATTCCAAAAATACTATTTCTTATAATTTCCATGAAAATGACAAGAGTAAAACATTAAGGAGATGTCTAAAGAAATCAACATTATAATTGCAATAACAAATATTTCAAAGTCCATCAAAATCAGGCCTTTAAATGAAGGTAACTAGGTTCTGATATAATGTTTGGAACATTAACTACAAATAGCTTCATGAATGATATGTTGCACTTGAAATTTATTTTTAAATTATACTTTAAAATTAGTTTTCACTGCAGTTATGTAATGTACTAATCATAGGTTTTCTAAAAAAATACAATACCATGAAATTTTTAAGAGGTCATATTTTGAAGTCATATACTTTGCATTGTTTCCTTTTAAAAGGACTTAAAAGAATTATCAAATCCCCTCATCTCCTTCACTAGCCTGAAGCGTAGTAAATCAAAAGCATTTGCTTCTTAAAACTATATACTGAAAAACCAAACATAAATGTTTATGATATTCTTAATGGTTTTGCATTTTAATGACCATATAAAATTTAAAGAATTCAAGGAAAAAAATAAAATTTTGAATTTTATTTAACTTTATATACATTTAAAATATATTTTCAGAATGAGTTTCTTCAAAACTGGTAACCAGGTATATAATCATGGGCAGACATAGCAATATGTCTGGTGCTACATTATAGTCATATGGTAAAAATACATCATATGGTAAAAATACAAATCAAATACTTTCTGTTTGTTTAAGTTTTAAAACGAACATTTCTTAAGGTAAAGATTTTATGTCACGAATTCTAGGAAAATCCAGACATTCATGACATTGACTCTTGGTGATGGCAAAAAGAAAAATCAATCTGGAAAGATTGATTATTGTTTAAGCTACACGACTGCTTATTCCAGATTTCATGGTAAATCTTTGTTTATGTAAAGGCATTCTGATTCCTGATGCCAGCTTCTGATGGTTGACTATTTAGATAAACAGTAAGGGAAGCCTGCCCCAAGGCAATCCTCCATAATGTGAGCTTATGATGTGTTATGGAGTTTGCATTAATGCTAATTCTCAAGAGGGCTGGGCACGGAATGAAACTAATTATTATTGGTATTTATTTTATTACTTCAAATACCCTGTTTTACTTACTTATGCAAATATAGCAGAAATTATTAGATTTATTATGTATTAATACATGTATTATATATTAAATATAAGTATTTGATCAACTAAAATATGCACTATTAAAGGATAAAGGTAATAGATTTAATATCTGTTAGCAATATGGACTTCCATTAGAAACTGCAGAAAAGAAAATTAGCCTTTCTGGATCATTCCACGTCAAATCAACCTTCCTGCTATTCACAACCTGAATTCAAATGTGCCATAGAAAAGTTAAGTGCACTACCATATTTTGTTCTCTATCCTCTAGATTTTTATCTTTTTCTCTAGGTAAAGCTTCATCTGGTGGAAATAAATTTCTCTAAGTTAATACTACTGTTTGTATAATTGAATTAGGAATTACATAACTACAAGCAGATACCATCCCTTGTAGATTAAATAATTATTGAGTTTTAATACTAATATTAGAAGAGAGTTTAGAAATCTATTTCACCTTCATTTTACAGACAAGAAAAGTGAGATGTGTAGAGTTTAAATAATTAGGCAAAAGTCATATTGCCAGTTTATGGCAAAGTACCAAGAACCCAAGTCCTCCGCCTCTCTTGCCAGGAATTTTTTTTCATTATAGAATGAACTTGAATTCCTCAGCATCTTTTACATTCTATATTGCATGTTTGGGCCATCATGATTAATATTATTTTTAAATAGTTTTAGATATTATTTCATTGATAAAACTTTCATATAATGCTAACAAAACGTTCTTTTTCACTCCACAAATTCTTTCAGAAAGTTTTTATTAAGTACCGTCTATATGCCAAGCATTGTTCTAAGTTTTAGAGATATAGAAGTGAACAAAACAAACACAAATCCTTGCCCTCATGGCAACACACATTCTAAGTTTCATATTATAATTTATAATTGTGATATTTCATCTTTACCAGTGAAAGGGTGTTTGATTAGAATTGGTTCTGAATAGTAGTTTATGACATTTCTAATGAAATCCTCTGAATGACAAGAGCAGCAGTGGTTATTCTAGTTTCAAAATCAGAATTATAGTGCAAAAAGAAGGGAACATAGCAAGCAAGGTATCAGATAAATAAGGAAACAACTTTCCATAGCGCCAGGCCTGTGGAATGACAGAATTCTGGCTAACTTACGTATGAACAGGTAACTCCAATTAAATTCAACAAACAATAATTCAATACCCATGCAACTCTTTTATTTTTTATCTTATTTGCTTTTATTCTTTAAAATAAACATTATTTCAACTTCAAAAAATAAAATAACAGTGGAACAGGTGGAGCTCAGTTGTTGAGGGAGTGCTTTACATGTAAGAGGTCCAGTCACTGGTACCTAAAAAAAAAAAAAAAAGTAAATTATAATAAAATAAATAAAATATGGGCAGAAGGCAGCTTAACAAATTGTGGAAGCATTGCTCTAACAAATTCTGTTCAGACACATTTACTTCATTTAATCCTAAAAACAAACTCAATTGTTTTTTCCAGTATTCTGAAACATACATAAATGAGCACAGATTTGTTACATGACATGACCAAGGTCTCCTTGTAATGAAGAAAATGAAGGGAAAAATACTTAATCACTTATTCATATCTCATAAACTGAACCCTATATTCTTCTTTTTGAACGTTAGCATTAATATACTACCTTCTTTGCCTTCGATACAAAAATATTACTGTTCACTATAGTCTGTAAGTTACATTATTTGTATTTTTCCTGTATCACCACATTCTTAACACCTTGTAGTAAAACATTCTTGTGTTTATATTATTAACCACAATTTTCATTTACCACCAAAATCACTATGCTATACAGTCCCTAAATTATCTTCAAGCTACCTTTCAATTAACATTATCCTCCCTAGACAACCCTTTCAGCCACAATCACACTTATAAATCAGCAGTGTTTGATATACTTATTATAATGTCCTATCATTGACTCCAATCATTACCACATATTTACAATTGATATTGTTAAAACACTCTACATACATTCAGTATCAGCTTCCCCTTCTTAACTCACATTCTGTCTCCTACTAACCTATACTCCAAAGTTTAACTCCATAAACTTACTCATTGTATTTAGTTTCTGTCCATGAAATCATACATACATCCTTTTGTGTCTGGCTATTTTCACTCAACATAATGTCTTCAAGGTTCATCCACGTTGTCATGTACTTCCCTAGTTCATTTCTTTTTAGGACTGAATAGTGTTCCATTGTGTGTGTGTGTGTGTGTGTGTATATATATATATATATATATATATATACCACATATTGTTTACCTATTACTCAGCTGATGGGCACTTAGGTTGTTTCCATCATTTGGCAATTGTGAGCAATGGACATCAGTGTGCAAATATCATTTCACACCCCTGATGTCAGTTCTTCTGAATATATTCCTAGTAGCGGGATTGTCAGATCATCAGGCAGTTCTACATTTAGCTTCCTGAGGAACTGCCAAACCATCTTCAACACAGGATGCATGATTTTACCCTCCCACCAGCAGTGAGAGAGTCTTCCTATTTCTCCACAGCCTCTCCAGGACTTGTAATTTTATTTTTTTTCATAATGGCTATTCTGTAAGGTGTGAAATGACATCTTATTGTAGTTTTTTTAAACAAAATTGATACATATTAATAAAGCATAAATCCATCTGAAGTGTATAGTCAGTGGTATTTTGGTTTAATCACATAGTTTTGCATTCAACACTTCAATCATTTTTAGAGCATTTTCACTACTCCAATAATAATAATAAACAAACAAACAAAACAACAAAAACTCATCCCACCTCTCAATCTCTTTATGCTTCCATTGCTGTACATAGCTGCAATTCCGTTTCTGTCTCTCTAGTTTATTTGTATTTATATTTTATAAAAACATTCTTATATATACAATATCACCCATATTCATATTTTACATGAGGTTTCATTATGTTATACAATCCCATGTTACATTTTTTAGCTTTCCTTCTAGTTATATACATGACCTTAGACTTACCCTTTCTACCACTGTCATACCCATATTATATCTCTGCTAGTTATAAACACTATGACGTGCTTTCACCATTTCTATTCACTTACAAAGATATACAAACAACTTTTTACCAATTCTGAAGATTAACCCTTAGCTTCCTATTTTCTACTCTCCTCTTTTCTGGTGACCTATATTCTAATTATTAACTCAATGAATTTACAAATGTATTTAGTTCATAATAGCACAATCATATAGTATTTGTCCTTTTGTGTCTGGCTTGCTTCATCCATGTTGTCATATACTTCACGACTTCATTTCTTCTTACTGTTGCATACTATTTTATCATGTGTGCATACCACAATTTGTTTATCCATTCATCAATTGATGCACATTTGCATTGTTTCCAACTTTTGGCTATCATGAATAATGCCACTATGAATGTAGGTGTCCAGATGTCTGTACATGCTACTGCTCTCAGTTTTTTTCTGAGTATATACCTACCAGTGATATTGAAATATATTCAATTTCCTTAGGAACTGCCAAACAGTCCTGCACAGTGGCTGTACCATTCTACATTCCCACCAACACTGAATAAGTGTTCCTGTCTCTCCACATCCTCTCCAACACTTCGAGTTTTCCAACTTTTTAATAGTGGCCATTCTAATAGGTGTGAAATGATATCTTATTGTTTTGATTTGCATTTCCCTAATCACTAGTGATGTTGAACATTTTTTTTCATGTGCTTTTTTACCATTGGATTTCTTTTTTGGACAAATGACTATTCAAGTCTTTTGCCCATTTTTTAATTGGGTAGTACTTTTTAGTATTCAGTTCTGGTATCTCTTTATAAATCATGGTTATTAAAACCTTATCAGATATGTGGTTGCCAAATATTTTGCCTCAGGATACTTGCTTTGTTCCTTTCACTGAACTATCTCTTCTTGTGTTGTATTATGGCTTGTAATTTTTTACTGATGTCTAGGCATATCAATATGTTGGTGAATTTACTGTAATAGCCCAATTCTCTCTCTTGCTTATTTTTTTCCATAGCTCTTCTTTTATATTTGATTCAACTTATACTAAGTATTTAAAATTTCCCAGCTTAACTTATCAAAATTGGGCCAGGAACTTACAAATATAGCACAGATTTTCTCCCAGGAGTTCAGTTTAAGAGAAACCTAAAAGCAATTTTTCTCCATGCAATTTCCAGACTGCCCAGCAGATAGTGCTCTTGGCACACCTTTCCACAGAGGTGTTTCTCTCAACCTCCACTTTCCTTTGTTTCTTGCCTGGCCAGAGCCAAGATTCTAAGCAGGCTCTGCTGGCCAAATTCACTGAAGAGAAGTCCCCCAACTCCCCATCCCTTTTTCCTTGTAACCTCTGACAGGGAGGAAGATGTCTGTTCCCCTCTCAGTCAGCTTCAATGAGCCAGGGGTTTTATCCCAGCTTATTGTCTTGGGTGGAGGATAGGACCCCTTCCTGGTCACCATGGGGGTTTGGTAACTCAGGTTTGTTGTTTCAGGTTCTTTGAGTCTCTGTCCCTAGCCCTCCTGGGAGTTATGTAGTTTTGTCCTTGTCTGCTGACCCCCAAAGTGGGTCCCTCAGACACCTTTTGGCTGCATTGTTTTTTTGAGAGTTTAGCCCTGCCTGCTTACTCCCACACCATCTTCCCAGAACTCTCTCACTGTAGTTTTAATCTCCATTTCTTTAATAGCTAGGGATGTTAAGCATCTTTTCCTATACTTTTTGGCCATTTGTATTTCCTCTTAGGAAAAAATGTCATTCAAGTCTTTTGCTGTTTTTTTAAATTAGATTCCTTGTCTTTTTGTCATTGTTCTCTTCATAAAACATGGAAATCAAACTATTCCTGGGTATTTGGTTTCTGAAGATTTTTTCCTGTTGAGTTGGCTGCCTTTTACCTTCTTAACAAATCATTTGAAACACGAAATTGTCTAATTTTGAAGAAGTCCCATTTACCCATTTTTAAAAATTTCATTGTTTGTACTTTGGGTGTAAGGTTCAAGAAATCACTACATATCACAAGATATTTCCCTATATTTTCTTCTAGGAATTTTATGGTTCTATTTTTTATATTTATGTCCTTATTCCACTTTGAGTTAATTTTTGTATAAGGTGTGAGAGAGGGGTCCTCTATTTCTTTTAGATATGGATATCTAGTTTTCCCAGCACCATTTGTTGATAGGCTTTTCTAACCCAGCTGGGTGGATTTGACAACCTTGACAAAAAATCACCTGACAATATAGGTAAGAGTCTATTTCTGAACTCTCAGTTTGATTCCCTTGGTCAGTATCTATATATTTATGTCAGTACCATGCTGATTTTACCATTGTAGCTAAATAATATAACTTAATGTCAGGAAGAGAGAATCCTCCAACTTCATTCTTCTTTTTATAAGATATTTTTGGCTATTCAGGGCCTTTACCCTACAGATAAATTTGATAATTGTCTTTTCCAATTCTACAAAGAAAGCTTTGGGGTTTTTATCAGGATTATATTTCATCTGTAGATCAATTTGGATAGAATTAGCATCTTAATGATATTTAGTCTTCCAATCTATAAACACAGAATATCATTCCATTTATTTAAGTCTACTTTGGTTTCTTTTAGCAATATTTTTATAGTTTTTTGAATACCAGTGCTCTATATCCCTGATTAAGTTTCTTCCTAGATATTTGATTCTTTTAGTCACTATTGAAAATGGAAATTTTTTTTGGATTTATTTTTTATTTATTTTTCTCCCCTCCCCCCCTCCCCCAATTATCTGCTCTCTGTGTCCACTCGCTGTGTGTTCTTCTGTGTCTGCTTGTATTCTTATCAGGGCACCCAGAAACTGTATCTCTTTTTGTTGCATCATCTTGCTGTGCCACCTCTTTGTGCGTGTGGCACCATTCCTGGGCAGGCTTCACATTTTTCGTGCTGGGCAGCTCTCCTTACAGGGAATATACCTTGCGTGCAGGGCTCCCCTACACAGGGGACACCCCTGCAAGGCATGGCAATCCTTGCACACATCAGCACTGTGCATGGGCCAGCTAATCACATGGATCAGGAGGCCCTGGGTTTGAACCTTGGACCTTCCATATGATAGGTGGATGCCCTATCTGTTGGGCCAAATCTGCTTCCCAGGATTTTTTTTCTGACTTCCTCCTCAGTTTACTCATCAGTAGTGTGTAGAAACACTACTGATATTTGCATATTAATCTTGTATCCTGCCACTTGGCTGAAAAAATATCTATGAATTCTATTAGCTTAGTTGTAAAATTTTTGTATTTTTTAAAGTATCGTTTCATATCATCAGGGGATAACAAAAGTTTTACTTCTTCCTTTCCTCTTTGAGTGTCTTTTATTTCATTTTCTTGCCTAATTGCTCTAGCTAGAACTTCTAATATGGTATTGAATAACAGTGAAGACATTGGTCTTGTTCTCAGCAGGAAATCTTTCAGTCTTTCACCACTGAATATAATGTCAGCCATGGGTTTTTTACATGTACACATTATCATATTGAGAAAGTTTCTTTCTATTACTATCCTTCATAATATTTGTGTCAAAAAAAGACATTGTATTTTGTCAAATGCCTTTTCTGCATCAATTGAGATAATCATGTGATTTTTTTCTTCAATTTTTTTAATATGGTATATTAAGTTGACTGATTTTCTTGTGTTGAACCACCCTAGTATACCTGGGCTAAAACTCATTTGATCATGGTGTAGAAGTTTTGATGTGCTTTTGGATTTTGTTTGCAAATATTTTGGTG
This sequence comes from Dasypus novemcinctus, assembly GCF_030445035.2. Lineage (NCBI taxonomy): Eukaryota > Metazoa > Chordata > Mammalia > Cingulata > Dasypodidae > Dasypus > Dasypus novemcinctus. The sequence goes on from NC_080683.1 coordinate 49,850,142, forward strand.
AGGATTTTGGCATCTATATTCACTAGAGAAATTGGTCTATAATTTTCTTTTTTTCATAATATATTTATTTGGCTTTAGTATTAGGGTCATGTTGGCTTCGCAGAATGAGTTTGGTAGCATTTCTTCCTGTGCAATTATTTGAAAGAGTTTGAGCAAGATTGGTATTATATCTTCCTTAAATGATTGGTGGAATTCACCTGTGAACCCATTTGGTCATGAACGAATCATTTAAGGGAGGTTTTTATGTTTCAATTTTATTACTTATGGTTGGTTTGTTAAGGTCTTCCATTTCTTCTAGAATCCGTGGTTTTTCTGTGTGTTTCTAGGTATTTATCCATTTCATCAACATTGTCTGATTCGTTGGTATACAATTGTTCTTAGTATCCTCTTAGGATCTATTTTGTTTCTGTTGGGTCAGTGGTAATGTCTCTGCTTTCATTTTAAAATTTCATTTATTTGTATCTTTCTATCTTTTTTTCTTTGTCACTTTAGCTTAGGGTTTGTTGATTTTGTTGATCTTCTTGAAGAACCAACTTGTGGCTTTGTTGATTCTCTCTTGGTTGTTATTGTCAATTTCATTTATTTCTGCTCTAATCTTTATTATTTCTTTCCTTCTGCTTGCTTTGGGATTGATTTGCTGTTCTTCTTCTAGTTCCTCCAGGTGTGTGTAGTTAGGTCTTTGATTTTAGCTCTTTCTTCTTTTTTAATGTAAGCACTGAGGGATATAAATTTCATCAGCCCTGCCTTCACTGTTTCACATACATTTTGATAAGTTGTGTTCTCATTTTCATTTGTCTTGAGAATTTACTGATGTTCTTTGCAATTTCTTCTTTGAACCAGTTTATTTAAGAATGCATTGGTTAATCTCCATATATATGAGAATTGTCCCTTTTTCCACCTGTTATTAATTTCCAACTTTATTCCATGGTTTCAGAGAAAGTGCTTTGTATAATTTCAATCTTTTCAAATTTATTGATATCTGACTTATGACCCAGCATTTGGTCTAATATGGAGAAAGATCCATAAACACTTGAGAAGAAAGTATATCTTGCTGTTTTGGGGTGTAATATTCTATAAATATTTTAGGGTTAGTTTATTTATCATATTATTCAAGATGTTCTAACCAGTGTTGAGGGTGGTATGTTGAAATCTCCAACTATTGTTGCAGAGATATCTCTTTCTCCTTTCAGTTGTGCCAGTGTGTGCCTCATGTATGTTGGGGCACCTAAGTTTGGTGCATAAATATTTATTATTGTTATTTCTTTTTGGTGAATTGTCCCATTTATTAATGTATAGTAATCCTCTTTATTTCTTATAAGAGTTTTGTATTTAAAATCTATTTTTTCTGATATTAGTAACACGATTCCAGATCTTCTTGGATAACTATTAGTGTGGAATGTTTTTTCCAACCTTTTACTTTCAGTCTGATGGTGCCCTTGTGTCTAAGGTAAGTCTCTTATAGATGACACATAGATGGCTCATATTTCTTTATCCATTCTGTCAGCATATGTCTTTTGATTGGGGAGTTCATTCCATTAATATTCAATGTTAGTACTGTAAAGCCTTAACTTACTTAGTCCATTTTATCCCTTGGCTTTCTGTTGACATATCTTACTGTTGTCTGCCTTTTAACCCTTTTAGTTACCTAAAACTAACCCTATTAGTTACTCATGATCTTCTCTAAGCATCTCACCCTTGTCTTTTCCTTTCAGGCTGTAACACACCTTTTAGTATTTCTTGTAGATTTTATCTCTTGGTGACAAACTCAGTTTTTGTTTGTCTGTTAAGACTTTAAACTCATCTTCACTTCTGAAGAATAATTTTGCCAGATAAAGAATTCTTAACTGGTACTTTTTCTCTTTTAGTATCTTAAATAGATCATACCACTGCCTTCTTGCCTTCATGGTTTCTGAAGTGACATCAGTGCTTAGTTTATTGAGGCTCCACTGTGCATGATACATTGCTTTTCTCTTGCTGCTTTCAGAATCCTCCCTTTATCTGTGGCATTTGACATTCTGAATAGTAGATGTCTCAGAGTAGATGTCTCTTTGGCTCTGTTCTGTTTGGGCTACATTGTCCTTCTTGAATATTAACATTCATGTCTGTCATAAGAGTTGGGAAATTTTCAATCATTATTTCCTCAAATATTCTTTCCACCCCTTTTCCATTCTCCTGTCGTGGGACACCTATAATGCATATGTTTGGCATTTCACATTATTGTTCTATTCCCTGAGACCCTGTTCAATTTTTTCCATTCCTTTTCTGTCTTTTCAAGTTTAGATGCTCTGTCTTCCAATTCATTAATTCTGTCCTCAGCTACTTAAAATCTGCTATTATATGCCTCTAGTGTATTTTTAATCTCATTTATTGTATCCTTCATTCCCATATGCTTTATTACTTTTCTTTGAAGGCTTTCAAATAGTTCTTTATTCTCACACAGTGTCATCCTAATATCCTTTATCACTTTAGTCATATTTTCATTCAATTTTTTGTTGATAATCTAGGCTCTGATTGTGTTGATTTACTCTGTTGATCAATTCTTTTCTTTTGCTTAGTGGTCTTATTTCACAGCTCTTCTTTGACTTTTAGTTCAATTTTTTCCAAATATTTAAGATTTCTCTGTTTACGTTATCAAAACAGGGCCAGGGAGCCACTAATTGTACATAGACCAGATCTACTGTACCCCCAGAATGAAACAAATGGGAAAGCCAAACCTTGTCATTGTTCACTTTCCAGCTGCCCAGCAGATGTCAGTCTTCAGAAAAACTTTCCATGGAGATGAATCCTTCAATTTCCACTGGCTGGATCTTCTGAGCTAATGTTTCAAAATTGAGTTATGCTGGTTAAACTTGTTGAAGAGAAACCACATTCAGCCCTCCACAATGCCCTTCCTCTTCCCACCCTTTCCCTTCTCTGGTGCCCACTCAGCTGCAAGTTTCAGCAAGGCTGTTCACCTTTGGGGTGGGGGATGGGCAGTGTCCCCAGCCATGAGGGCCAACAACTCATGATTTTCCTTTTGGCCTCTGTTTCTCAGTCCCCAGTTCCTCCTGGAGGATGCATGTAGCACTCTCCTGGCCTGCAGGTCTCCAAAGCAGCTCCCTTGGTTGACTTATATGATTTTTCCACTATTTTATGTAAGAGCGACACCCTGCCTGAGTTACTCTGATGCATTTTCCTGGAACTCACTCTTGTTTACTTTTTGATTACAAGTAATTAGATCTTTGTGTACCTCATAAAAGATGCTCAATAAATATCCTGATTGTGAGAGAAAGAAAAATGTATACCAGATACTATGCTAGGTGCCAGAAATATAAAGATGAATAAAATATGGCTAAATCTTGTAAATTCACTATGCACTGCATTGGTGATAAAAAGGTAAATAAAACCCAGTTCTTCTCTCAGAGAGCTTATTTATACTCTAGCATAAATTTGAATGTTGCTGTTTTATTATAAATATTTTCAAAATATATAAGGCTATGGATAGATACTATTTCCTTTTGAGTTTTCTTGTTTCTGCTCACTGTCGTTCCCTCCAAAAACCCTTCCTGTATCAGGGGTCCCAAGACCACCACTAGGTTTAATAATTTTCTAGGAGGACTCACCAGCCTCAGCATACCACCATATTCCCGGCTATGATTTAAACAGCGAAATGATACAAAGAAATATTAGAAAAGGGAAAAGGGGCATGGGGTGAAGTCTGGATGAGACCAGGTGCAAGCTTCTAAGAACACTCTCCCAGTGGAGACATATAGGACATGCTTAATTCCCCCAGCAACAATTTGTGTACAAATGCAGCATATTGTCTATGAAGGAAGCTAGTCAGTGCCCAGGATTTTTGTTGAGGACTGGATCTATACACACCCTCTGCCCAGCACATACAGAATTCTAGACTCCTGGAAGGAAAGCAGATATTCAGCAAAAAATTATATTCTTTGCATAAATAGTTTGGGCATAGTGAGTCATTCTTATCAAGGGATGGTGGGAACCCTCCTGAAATCTAAGTTGCCAGATATCAAACTTATAAGCAGATCTTTCTAAGGATAACAGTCTTAGAATTGCTATGTTAACTCTTTTCTGAACGCTTCCCAGTCCCAACTCTGAAACATGACACTCATGAACTAAAACCTCTCTTATTAAATCTCCCCCAAAGACATTCAGGTAAAATTCATCACTCCCTCCTTTCCACCACTGCTATAATGGATATATAAATCATATAATATTGTTATTATTAGTTTCATTGTGTCTGCTCCAATAACTGTGAGCTTCCTGGGTAAATATGACTTGAGCATCTTTGTACCCCCCTGACTGAGTGCAATGACTGGAACACAAAACACTCTCAAAAAGTAAATGATGAATGAATGGACAAATAAATAACAAGTCATATTTGACATTCTAGTACACCTGAAATTAGAGGCAGGCTCATTTAGCATAAGAATCTATAAAAACATATTTTCATAAAGGTCTTTTTTGATTGCCAAATTATTGAGGGATACTATTGATATTTTGTAGGAGCAGGAATACTACATCCTGCAAATCATAAGTAGTCCTACACAACAATGGTTTGTACTGTTCAAAATACCAACAGCATCTGCATTGAGAAGCACTGGCATAAACCAGTCAAGGTGTAGGGGTACGGTCAATTCCATCCAGACTACTCAGCTACTACAGAATAGGAATGCATGTTAGGGAGACAATCTTAATGTTTACTACATTCCTAGAAGAAAATCTGGGAAGCACAGGAAAGCATGAAGAGGAAAATAAGTCACTAGTAAGTATCCATCCTTTAGGAAACATTTTCTTTTTTCAGTTGCTATGACATCACTTTCTCCTGGTTTTCCTCCTCTCTTCCCTGGGATGCTCCTTGCGAAACTTTTGTAGCTGTTTTTCTTGGTCTATAATGAAATCCCTTCCTCCCATTCCTCTTTTACTGCTATACTGCCTCCCAAGATGATTTCATTTATTTCCATGGCTATACATATAATATATATATATCAGCAACTACCAAATATTTCTCTCCAGGCCTGGCAACTACCTGAACTGCAAACTCAAAATGCCTGTTCTACATCTTTTTGTGAGTGTTTATTTGCTGCCTAGAAACACACTTTATTTTTTTAAATATAGCTTTTTATTTTTTTAAAATGATATATAATTACATAAAGTTACATAAAAAATATAGGGAGTATAACCCACTCCCAACCTGTCCCACATTTTCCCACATTAACAACATCCTTCATTAGCGTGGTATATTTGTTCCAATTGGTGAGCATATTTTGGCACATTGCCACTAAACATAGATTATAGTTTACATTGTAGTTTACACTCTCTCCCCCACACAATTTTGTAAATTATGACAAGATATATAATGTCTTGTATCTGTCATTACAATGCCACTCAGGATCAGGACAATTCCCAAGTCCAGAAATTGTCCCTATATTACACCTGTTTTTCCCTCTCCCTCCCCTCAGAGCCTCCAGTGGGCACTGTCTCTATATCAATAATAAAAGTTCTTCCATTGCTAGAATCACAATAAGTCTATACTAGAATACAAGTAAGTCTACTCTAGTCCATCATTCACTCTCTAATCCTGAGGATTCTTGGGTGGTGATGCCCACACCACCTCTAATTGAGCGGGAGCTTAGATCCCATGGGGCAGGTGGATGGGATTTTCTTGCTTCCAGTGCAAAGACTCTCTGTTCCTTGGGATGGTCGTTGCGATCATCATCTCTTTGTTAGTTGTCCTGGATGAATCCAGCGAACTGTAGAGTAGGTAAAAATACACTTTAATATGTAATTTAGCCTTGGGAAAATTGGGTAAGAGATGTAGAATCATTTTTAAATAAATTAGCAGTGAAGCAACTCTTTCTAATATTGGCTTTGCATCAGAATAGTCTAGAAAAATGTTAGTGCATACTATTGCTATATAAACTCATTAGTCTTGTGAGGTTCTCATTTGCTATTAGCCTTCCTTTGAATGATAAATACAACAGAATCAGAGCTAGAAATAAAAAGATAGACCATATAATTTGCCTTTATAAATTATGTCAGTATTTTATTTTGCTTGACAAGAGCTTATGGATATGTTTGAGAAATAAGGCATCACCTTATATGGGGACACAGAAAAAGTCACTTTTGTTACATGCAAGTCCTAGGAATGGTCTACACTTGAACAATCCTTAGGAATTAAGGAACTCTCTTAATTTTGTTATGTGGTTCAGGACTATACCAAAAAACAAAAAACAAAAATGTAAAAACCTTGCTGGAAACACTGAAAGATGAAGAATATCATTATTTCTCTGGGCATTGGTTTATTTTAAGCTGGGTCTTGGAAGAGGAACCGACAATACTGGGTTCATATCGTATAGTTTAAATCTTTGGGTACCAAGATGAGGGAGAGTTCTGCCAAGTGTGAAACTTAACTACTAATTCCATAAAGTTTCTTCATGCATAGACCAACTTCAAGATGAAGATAATTACCAGAAGTATTTCAGGAGAAACTTTTCTCATTTTGAAGTTTTTGTTTTGCTTTGCTTTAAATATGATAGCTATTTAATTGTCATCTTCTAGAAGCAGATTCAATAAGATTCCAAGGGACACTGTCACTTTTAGGATATTAAAATTTTATAGCTCTAGGGATCCACAGAAATTATCTGATCCAAATCCCTTTTAGGGAAAACGAGGGCCCTAGAAGTTAAGCGGCTTACCCAAGGTCATAGAGTTGACTGTAGCAGAGTCAGTCTAAAATACATCAATCCTGAATGAATACTATTTATGTCAGAATTTTTCTTTTAAAATACAGTATCAACTATGAATATGAATGCAAAGTAATTACTTAGTATTACTTAGTTTTCCCTCATTAAATATAAATATATAAAATAAAAACATTTAAAAATGTTTAAATGGTTTTGTATTCTAATTTGATGTGTATCTGAAGAATCACTAGAATTGTGGACTCCTAAAATTTTGCTCCTTATAAAAATAACTTACCTCTGTAAAAAGGCTATTATAAAATTCTGTATTTATTCCACATATGACACAGCTAATTGGTTTTATTTCCTAGGTACCATGTAAATGTTGTTAAAATTGAATTATAACATATCTAGTTACTCTTCATGGGTCTTATCAAAGTGAAATAAGGGATTGATTGTATATTAAGAGAATTTCATCATTTTATTTTTATGACTTTTAAGAACCTTTAAGGGAATCTAGTAGTAAATTTCTGTGGCCTGGGAGACAGAACTTCTGGTCTTGTTAGAACTGTGCATTCTCCACTTCTCATTGTCATATTCTCTACTAGATTAAAAGAGCACTTTGCTATGTGTGAGAGAGATCTACATGGATATGTATTGGACTAGTGTTTCAATGGGTTTCAATACCATTAGAAAAAGGAATATATATATTTTTAAATAGGATATGAAAATTTGATTAAGTCTTGCTAGCATGCAGCTGCAAGCAGCCTAAAGCCAATGGGTGTCTGTAAGCTCCATTCAATGTGCATGCATGAGACATATATGGATTTAACCACTTATACAGATTACCAAACAGGTTCATATCCTACATGATTCTGTTTAACTCTTCCAGTGAAAGTCTATTTTTCTTCCAAATTACTTGTATGAAAAGTATCTAACATCTGAAATTTTGAGTGCTCATTAAAAATACTTTACATTATATGAGACACAGAGATGAAGATTGCCTTAATTTTACCTAAACAGTAGAAGAAACTATAAACTAAAGTCTTGGTAATCATTGGGAAAAAATGAAATCCGTGTTTAACTTAACACTAAAAGTGTAGTGACACTCCCACTGTCCTTATTTTTAAATTGGTAAAAACCATGATTCCCCTTGACAAGTCCCACCTATGGTACCAGAAGATCTAAATTTTCCCTTTCAGCATTTTTCTTTTCCTATTCTCTTCACAACTTTTTCAATCACCTGTGTTCTTTCTGAACCCCAAGTGGATATTGTGTAAAAGAAATGTAATTGCCATCTAGTGGTCTTTCACCTGCCCATTCTCCCTTTGTCTGTTCAGGACATTTCAGTCTTCCTTTCCAGAAATTCCTCCTTCCCACATTTAGTACATCTTGTCTAGGTTGGCTGGACTCTATTCCCACCCAGGCCAGATTGCTGCCTTAGCCTGAGCTCTAGGCCTTCCCAGGGGAGGAAGCTATAATACCTGCACCAGCCTCTTTGGGCAACTGTAGGCATAGTTAGCAAACACAGACTAGATTGTTGGGCACCCATGTGGCTACATCCCTCCCCCAAATAGGACAGGAGGTAGAGAGTACCTCTTCAGGCAACTGCAGTCACTTTTGGCTGTTAAGAGCTAAATTGCTGTGCACACCTGTGGCTATATCTATGCCCCTGATAGGACAGGAGGGAGGGTGGTGTTTCCTCAGCCTCTCTGGGCAACTGCAGGTGCTTTCAGCCAGCATGAATTAGATTGTTGGACACCTGTGGCTACATCCTTGTCACTAGTAGGACAGGATGGGGGATAGGTGGTACTTCCCCAGCCTCTACAGACAACTGCATTTGCTTTTGGCAAGCAAGGATAAGATTGTTGGGCACACCTGTGGCTATATCCTCACCCCTGATAGGGTGGGAGGAGGGATAGTGCTTCCTCAGGTCCTCTGGGCAACTGCAGGTACTTTTGGCCCATGTGAATAGATTGTTGTGTTCATCTGTCACTCCATTCCTTTCCCTGGAAGGGGAGGAGGGGGACTTGTACTTCATCAGTCTATCCAGGGAACTGTGATCCATTTTGGACCATATGACTTAGTTTACTGCTCAAACCTATTGCTCCATCCCCATCTCAGGCAGTCTCTCTGACACTGGGCAATTGCAGATGGTCTTGGCCTGCATGACTTGTATTACTGCATATGACTGCTGCTCCATTCCCCCACCCCCCAACCCCCCGGCAGTGGAGAAAGGTGGGAGAAGCTTCATTGACTTTTGGGGCAATGTGGGTAGTTTCAGCCCCCATAGTGTACAAGACCAACCTCATCCTTGGCTCCTACTCCACCCCCAGCAAGTGAGAAAGGGCAAGAAACAGGGGAAAAAGAGCTGAAAAATTTAGGTTGGCTAAACATGAACCATTATAAATTTCCAAAATAAGTTGAACCAAATGTCAAAGAGGGGCTGTAGCACAAAGCCAATCAAATAGAAAGCCCTATATTAAAGAGAAAAACTGACCCCAGAAAAAATGCATCAAGTTAGTCAGATGCTAAGACACCAACAAAAAATTACAAGCCATACCAAGAAACAGAAATATATTGCCCAGTCAAAGGGACAAACTAAACCTACAAAAGACAAAAGCATTTGAGAAAACTAATCACATATGTTCAAATAAATCTCCTTAATAAATTAAATGAGATAGCTAAAGAGTTTAAGAATATTAAAAAGACATTAGGTGAGCTTAACAAAGATTTGGGAAGCCTACATAGAAAAATAGCACATTTTATGGGAATGAAAGTCTCAATAAATAAATTAAATATACACTGGAGGCATATAATAGCATACTTGGAGAGGGAAAGGAAAGGATCAGGGAGCTTGAAGACAGGGCCTCGGAAAGCAAATGCACAAAATAACAGATAAAGAAAACAATGTAAAAATTGAATAGGGCCTCAAGGAACTAAATGATGGTCAGAAACATGGAAACATAACTGTCATGGGTGTCCCAGAGGGAGAAGAAAAGGGAAATGGGGCAAAAGGAATATTTGAGGAAATAATGGTGCAAAATTTCCCAACTCTTTTGATGATGTACATTTCCAAGAAGCATGATATACTCCAATCCAAATAAATCTGAATAGATCTACTTTACAACACATACTAATCAGAATGCCAAATGCCAAAGATAAAGTGAAAATTCTGAAAGCAGCAAGAGAAAAATGATTCATCTCATACAAGGGATTCTCAAGAAGATTAATATGCTGGTATCTCATCAGGAACCATGGAGGCAAGAAGGCAGTGGTATAATATATTAAAGAGATACTGAAAGACAAAAACTGCCAACCAAGAATTTTATATCTGGCAAGATTGTCTTTAAAAAAATGAAAGTGAATTTAGAATATTTGTAAATTAAAGAAACTGAGAGAGTTTGTAACAAAGAAACTGCCCTTACAGGAAATACTGATGGGAGTGCTGCAGCCTGAAAAGAAAAGATAGGAGAAAGAGGCTTGGGAGAGAGTCTAGAAATGAAGATTATATCATTAAAGTAACTAAACATGAAAAGAGTGGTGAAAATAAGATATGACAGATAAAACCCAAAGGTCAAAATGGGTGAAGAATTGCTTTTACAGTGAATGTTAGTGGATTAAACTCCCTGATCAAAAGACACAGAATGGCAGAATGGATAAGAAAATATGTACCATCTGTATGTATTTACCAGAGACTCACCTTAGACCCAGGGATACAAATAGATTGAAAGTGAAAGGCTGGTGGCGGACTTGGCCTAGTGATTAGGGCATCTGTCTACCATATGGGAGATCTGCGGTTCAAACCCTGGGCTCCTTGACCCATGTAGAGCTGGCCCATGTGCAGTGTTGATGCACACAAGGAGTGCCGTGCCACACAGGGGTGTCCCCCCCATAGGGGAGCCCCATGTGCAAGGAGTGTGCCCCATAAGGACAGTCGCCCAGTGTGAAAGAAAGTGCAGCCTGCCCAGGAATGGTGCCACACACATGGAGAGCTGACACAACAAGATGACGCAACAAAAAGAAACACAGATTCCCGTGCCGCTGACAACAACAGAAGCAGACAAAGAAGACGACTCAGCAAATAGATGCAGAGAACAGACAACCAGGGTGGGGGGAAGGGGAGAGAAATAAATAAATAAATAAATCTTTAAAAAAAAGAAAGTGAAAGGCTGGAAAAAGATATTCTACACATGCAGTAGCCAAAAAAAAAAAAAAAAAAAAGCTGGAGTAGCTATACTTATATTGAATAAAATAGACTTTAAAAGAAGAGCTGGTATAGTTTCTTGGAAAGAATTTTTTAAAAAGACAATTCTATGTAGCCTTCAAAAATGTATTTTAAATTCAAACAAATAGTTGAAAAGAAATAAAGTATTAAAATGCTAACATTAAAAAAAATAAGAGCTGTTATTAGAGACAAAGAAGAGCATTATATATTAATAAAAGGAGCAATATCAGGAAAAAGTAACAATCATTAATGTATACACACCTAACCAGGGTGCTCCAAATTATGAGTCAAATTCTGGCAAAAATGAAGGAAGAAATATATGTCTCTATGATAATATTTAGAGATTTCAATACAGCACACTCATCATTAGATGGAACATTTGGGCAGATGGTCAATAAAGAAACAGAGCCTGAATAATATGATAAATGAACTAAACCTATTAGACATATACAGAACATTGCACCCCAAAGCAGCAGTATATAATTCTCACGGGTTCATAGATCTTTCTCGAGGATAGGCTATATGTTGGGTCACAAAACAGATATCAATAAATTTTTTAAAATGGAAATTATGCAAAGCATCTTCTCTGATCATAATGGAATGATGATGGAAATCAAGAACAGGCAGAAAAAGGAAAACTCACAAATATATGGAGATTAAACAACACTCTTATATAATCAGTGGATCAAAGAAGAAAATGAAAGAGAAATCAGTAAATATCTCAAGATGAATGAAAACCAGTAAATATCTCAAGATGAATAAAATACAACATTTCAAAACCTATTGGATGCAGAGAAGGCAGTACTGAGAGGGAAATGTATAGCACTCAATGCTTAACATTAATAAAGATGGAAGAGCTAAAACCAATGACCTAACTACACAGCTGGAAGATCTAGAGAAAGAACAGCAAACTAATCTCAAAGCAAGCAAAAGGAATGAAATAGCAAAGATCAGAGCAGAAATAAGTGAAATTGAGAACAAAATAACAATAGAATTTTTTTAAAAACACAGATTTGATTGTTTGAGATCAACAAAATTAAGAAAGCCTTAGTGAGACTGACAAAAAAGAGAGAGAAGATGCAAATATATAAAATAAGGAATGAAAGTGGGGGCATTATTATTGAACCCATAGAAATAAAAGAGACCATAAAAGGATATTATGAACAACTGTATGCCAACAAACTAGACAATATAGATAAAATGAGTAAATTCCTAGGAACATATGAACAACTTACACTGGCCCTAGATGAAATAGAAGACCTCAACCAATGATTCATAAATAAAGAGATTGAAACAGTCATCAAACAATTCCCCAAAATGAAAAGGCCAAGACCAGGTGGCTTCACAGGTGGATTGTATCAAGTATTCAAAGAAGATTTAATACTAATCTTACTCAAACTTTTCCAAAACATTGAACAGGAGGAAATGTTACCAGACTCATTCTAAGAAGCCAGCATCATCCTAATATGAAAGCCAGATAAAGGTATTATGAAAAAAAGAAAATTATAGACCCATTCCTATAATGACTATAGATGCAAAATCCTAAACAAAATAATTGCTAATGAATCTAACAACACATTGAAAGAATTGTCATGATCAAGTGGATTTTATTCCTGCCGTGCAAAGGTGGTTCAACCCAAGAAAATCAATCAGTGTAATACATCACATTAATAAATTGAAGAAGAAAAATCATAGGACCATCTTGAATGACACAGGAAATGCAGATGACAAAATGCAGCATCCTTTCTTGATAAAAACACTCCAAAAGATTGGAATGGAAGCAAACTTTCCAATATGATAATGGGCATATATGAAAAACCCACAGCTAACATTGTACTCAATGGTGTAATAATGAAAGCTTTCCTGTTGAGATCAGGAACAAGACAAGGATGCCCACTATCACCACTGTTGCTCTATAAGTTCTAGATAGAGTAATCAGGCAAGGGAAAAAAAATAAATGTCCAAATTGGAAAGGAAGAAGTAAAGCTTTTGCTTTTCACAGATGAAATGATCCTATACTAAGAAAGCTCTGAAAAATCTGCAACAAATCTATTAGAGCTAATAAATAAGTTCAGCAGAGAGGCAGGATACAAGACTAATATACAAAAATCAGTAGTGTTTCTACACATTATTAATGAGGAAACTGAGGAGGAAGTCAGGAAAAAAATTCCATTTACAATAGCAATGGAAAGAGTCAAATATCTAGGAATAAACGTAATCAATGATATAAAGAACCTGTATTCAGAATACTGCATTGCATTGCTAAAAAGAAATCAAAGACCTAAATAAATGGAAGGACATTCTATGCTCATGGATTGGAAGACTTAAATATTGTTAATATGTCAGTTCTACCCAAGTTGATTTAAAGAGCCAATGCAGCCCCAAGAAAAATCCCAACAACCTTTTTTGCAGAATAGAATAACCAATAATGAAATATATTTGGAATGGTAAATGGCCCCAAATAGCCAGACACATCTTAAAAATGAAGAACGAAGTCACAGGACTATCATTCATGTTACCTAGCTATAGTGGTAAAAACAGCATGGTACTGGCATAAAGATAGACATATAGACCAATGGAACCAAACTTATGGTTCAGAAACAGACCCTCACGTCTATGGGCGAGTGAATTTTGGCCAGGCTATTAAGCCCATCTAGCTGGGACAGAATCGTCTATTCAACAAATGGTGATGGTAGAACTTGGTAGCCATATCCCAAAGAAAGAAAGAGGACCTGTATCTCACACCTTATACAGAAAAACAACTCAAAATGGATCAAAGACCTAAATATAAAAGCTACAACCATAAAAATTTCAGAAGAAAATCTGGGGATACATCTTCAAGACCTAATGGTAGGTGGTGGTTTCTTGAACCTTACGCCCAAAGAACCAGCAACAAAAGAAAAAAATGGATAAATGGAACCTCCTCAAGTTTAAGCACTTTTGTGCTTCAAAGGACTTTGTCAAGAATGCGAAAACTCAGCCTACTCAATGGGAGAAAATATTTAGAAACCACATATTTTGGTAAGGATTTGTTTTCCATGCTATATAAAGAGATCATACAACTCAGCAATAAAAGTGCAAACAATCCAATTGAAAACTGATCAAAAGACAGACATTTTTCATAAGAGGAAATACAAATGGTGAAAGAACACATGAAAAAAATGTTTAATATTCCTAGCTATTAGGGAAATGCAAATCAAAACTACAATGAGGTATCATCTCATCACTCATAGAATGGCCATTATTAAAAAACAAACAAACAAAAAACAAGCAAAAAACACAAAAAAACAGAAAACTACAAGTCCTGGAGAGGATGTGGAGAAATAGGAAAACTCCTTCACTGTTCGTGGAGATGTAGAGTGGTGCAGCCTCTGTGGACTACAGCTTGGCAGTTACTCAGGAACTAAATAGAGAACTACCATGTGATCTGGCAATCACACAACTAGGAATATATCCAGAAAAACTGGAAACAGGGACATGAACAGACATTTGCACACTGATATTCATAGTGGCATTATTCACAATTGCCAAAAGAAACAATACAAATGTCCATCAACTGATGAATGGATAAACAAAATGTGGTATATACATACAATGGAATACTAAACTACTGTAAGAAGAAATGAAATTGGGACACATATGATGGCATGGATGAACTTTGAAGACATTATGCTGAGTGAAATTAGCCAAACACAAAAGTACAAATATTGTATGGCTTCTCTAATATGAGCTAAATACAAAGAATAAACACATGGAGTTAAAGTATAGAGTATAGGTTACTAAGAGATAGGGTGAGGGCTGAGAAGGGGTACCGATGCTTAATGTTTGGAGAATTTTTATTAACTTGACTGTATATGTGTGGAAATAGATAGAGTTGATGGTAGCATATTGTAATGAGTATTAGTACCACAGCTGTTTTATAAATGTTATTGTAACTGAAAAGGGTAGTCTGGGGATGTAAATGTCAATTGAAAGAAAGCTAGAGAGCAATCTAGGGACTAAATAACAGTGAACTTGGTGAAGGAGGATGTGGGTAATAGTATAAATAAAAGAATGGTCTTCTATGAACTAGAACAAATGTACATCACTACAACAAGGTGTTAAGAACATGGTGTTGCATAGAAAAATGCAACTAATGTAACTTATGGACTATAGTTAACAGTAATATTGTGATATTCTTGCATCAATGTCAAAGAAGGTACTATATCAATGCTAAGTCAATAATAGGGGGTATGGATTTATTTTTCTTTGGACTACAGAAAACATCCAAAAATTGACTGAGGCAATGACTACACAACTCTGTGATGAAAGTGAAAGCCACTGAGTATACACTTTGGATGGATTATACAAGGCATTGGACTGTATAAGACAGTGAACCAGGTGGTAGATGATGGACTGTGGCTAACAGTACAAATATGAGAACATTCTCTCATGAACTATAACAAATGGACAATACTAATTCATGGTGTTCGTAATAGGAGAGTATAGAAAAATATACCAAATATAAGATAAGCTATGGACCATACTTAGTAGTAATATTTTGATGATGTTCTTTCATAATCTGTAACTAATGTTCCACAATAATGCAATGCATTTGTGGAGGGGTGTTGTATGGGAATCCTGCATGTTATGCATAATTTTTTTGTAAGCTCACAATTTCTCTAATAAAAAAAATTATAAAAAATAATGTAATAGATAAAAAAGATGATATATAGGTCAAAAAACACTTAAGGAATAATCACAAGGAAAATTTTTACTCTTGAAATTATTAACATGTATTTCACTCAGGTTGGAATTCAAAGGCAGCTAATAATCTATTAAAAATAGATAACATTTTAAATATGGTATAGTTAAATTTATCTTTCTCATAATGTAACATAAAATATAGAAAATATATTAGGTTTCTAGCTATATTAAATATGCAAAAAGTATTGAAAAATATTAAGTTGAAGAGGTAGTTCCAGAAGGAAGAAAGAAAATGGTACTATAAAAAGTAGTAATAATTATGCCAGTCTTCTTCCCAGGGAATCTAGATCTTATTTAATGAGGCTCATATTCTGTTGTATTTAATATTAATAGTAAAATATTATTATATGTTGATATAAAAAAAGACACTTAAGAGAAATGTTACCATCAGCAATGCATGGACCTTATTTACATCCCGATTCAAAACTAAACTAAGCTATTAAAACAAACTTTTAAAAAATTATAAAAGATATACTCCTATTATAATCCTCAACCTTTATGGATTAGGGAATTATATAGGCCCCAAATGGATTTTTCTCTCTGTTGTATTACATGATAGTCATTAATGAATATGGCCAAATAATTTCAGAGGAATATACATTCAATTATTTATTCAACAAATATTTACGGAGTGTATACCATATGCCAGGCACTCTTCTATTCTCCGAGTACATAGCGGTGAACAATCAGGCTAAATCTCTATCCTAAAGGAGTGTATATGTTAATAGGGGAAGACAGACAATAAACAAGATGAAGTGGTATTTAAGCAAAGAACTAAACAAAATGAGGGGCTAGCCATGTGGTGGTCTGAAAGAGTGAGTCCAAGAAGTGAAAATAGCAAGTGCACGGGCTCTGAGCTAGGCAGTGGTCAAAGGTAAGTTCAGTAGGCCTTGCCCTTTCTCTGAGAAAGAGGGGAAGTCACTAGAGGGTTTTCAGCAGAGGGGCGACAAAGTGTATTTCTGTTACTGAAGAATAAATCTAACTGGCATGTTGAGAGTAGATTCAAGGGGACGACTGCAGTGATCCAGGCAAGAACTGATGAGAGATTAGAGTGTTGTTAGTGGAGGTGATGACGTAAGGCTCTAGTTTCTGGAGAAATTTTGTAAAAAGAGAAGGTAAGATTTCCAAATGGTTGAGATGTGGAGTGTGAGAGAGAAAAAGGAGTCAACGTTTTTGACATGGGCATCTTGGAATACTGAGGCGGGTCATGCTAGGAAAGAAAAGCAGGAGCGGGTAGAGAAATCCGCTGTGAGGGTCGGGCATGTTGAAGTTTGGGTAGGAAGCTGCAGACGTGTTTTGCTTAGAGACCCTAAATGTATCTCTAAGTGGATTAATACCTCCTTAGCGGGCATTTTGGAAGATATAGGGGCTTTTTTAGTTAGTGTAAGGATTCTAGGACTCTCACAATACACAGGGAAGCCATGCACAACTTCCTAATTTCCCTGCATTCTCCATAATTTTGAAGGTACTATTAGAGACAATTGAAGTAAGGTTAACAATTTCGTTAAATTTTCAGTAAGTGACAGGTATGCAAATTGACAGAAGATTGCACATTGTTTTGTTTTGAACTTTCTGAGAGTTTTTCACTTCAGAAAATCATAGGGCCGGCGGCATTATCACTACAGATAATTGAGAGAGCGCAAATTAGCAGTGCCTAGATACCAGTCTCTATTTATAACTGTTATTTGCAAATATACAGTAGAATAGATCTGAGGTTCTTTTTTAAACATAATTAGAATCAAATATAATTAAATGAATGAAGGTATATGAAATGGAAAGAACTCACTAAATATTATTATTGTGTTAAAATATTTCATCTTACTGCTATTCTTTGCATTTTATAAATTTTCTGTAGCACAATAATAAATCTATTCTATGAAATTACTTATTGAAATTTTTACTTAATTACTGCTTCTTTTTCCAATTCATTCTGTACCCCTAGTTGCTTATCAAAGAACATAGTCTCTAAGAGATTAGTAAATACTTGAGGTACGTGTATAGTGAATTTCTAGGTAGAAGATATATTTTCTGTGATAGCATATGAATGGCATAAGGAATAATTTTGAGACAACACTTATTTAATTATGCCGCAGCTCACTGTGAGACTATCAGAGTATCCTGTCATTATTTCTGCCATATTATCTCTTATCCTAACTGTAGTTTTAATTTTAGCAGTCACCTACCCAAAACCTGTGATTTTTCATTTAAAGGTATTGATAATAGAGTATGACTTCTGGAAATTTTATTCATCTTATAGACAAACTCATTTACTATAAATCATTGCAAGCACCTGGCTTCTTCATTGGGTCTTCTAGTGGTCAAGTCTGTGCATTTGCATGATGAAATATATATTTTATTATAAATATATTTCTTTTTTATTTTTACTTTATATTACAGTTATAGCATTATACTCACTTTTGTTAATGATTGCTTTGGTAGATTATATTATCTATAAGTTAAATCTTAAGATGGAAGTAGGGACGGTATTACCATATATTTATTATGAAATGAGACATAAGGTTTGATAGCCATGAGAACCCCTGACCTAGGAATGTTGTATATTGCTTAAAGTGTTCCACCTCACCTTCCTTCTTCCCAGCACTCTTGTTTACCCTCTCTCTCCCCTCTCCACTCTTTTCCCTCTCTTCTCTCTTTCTTTCCCCTCTCACTTCTCTCTCTATTCTCTGACTTTATTTCCCACCAGGTGACCATATCCTACCTTCTCCCTTCCACCCCTATCCCACCACCTTTACCTCACTAAGTTCTCCTCTTTGCCCCAGGAAGGAACCCTTCCGAGACTGTTAGATTCTACTTCTGTATGTTTCCATACCACTGTATTTCTCCTGTTATATCTCTAATTTTATTGCCTTTTAATTACCTGTTTAATTACTATCTCTTTTACAGATTATAAACTCCATGAGAAACAGGAATTGGGTCTGCATTTTTTCCCACTTTACCCCCAGTTTTAATACAGTGCCTGGCACACAGCAGGCACTCAATAAATACCTGTTGAGTTACCATATTTCACTGAGGCCAAGGCCCTGGAATGTTGGTGCCTTCTTGCAGGCTTTTATACAACCAAGTGACAAGTGATAGTTGGCTGACCAGGATCATAAAATGTTAGAATTATAAGACACATCCCAATTAAAAATATTAAAATATTTTAATGTGGGTCTTGGAATTAATAAAATATATATTTAATCAGTCTGTCTTGCAGATTCCAGTTACTAACTTCTGATATTGTGTATGAGCCACAAAGAGGTTGACAAATAAATATTTGAATTTTCCAATATTTTCCCTTCCAACTTCTGAAAGGCTTGAAATTAGAAACTTACTACAAGCATTAAATGCTATTCTCTTCAGTTTCTCCTAAGAAACTGAACACCTTTTAATGGGAATTACTTTTCACATTGCTGCCTTCCAAACCGGCAGCCTGTATATATCAACAGTGCCACAAGAGGAAAGGAGGGAATAGGGAAATGCTAATAAAGACAATGTAAACTGCCAACCACCTCTAGGTTACTTGCAGCTCTCCTCATACCTTCTGGCTATGAATACTCACTCTTTTACCTGCACTTTTTTGGACCAATAGTTCTCCTTAGTTTTTACAATTGTGTTAGCCTCATATGTGGAAAAGGAAAGAATCATTTTGACATGAGATATTGAACAAAATATCAAGAGCCACTGCATCTCCATTTTATTAAATTTGCCGAGTTTAGGATGAACCACTAAAATGAAACTGCCATTTTGCAGGGAACAAACATGGTTTACAATCCATAATTTCATATGGGTTTGTCAAATTCATCTTGTATGTAGGTTTAATCTATCTTGTTATGAAAAATAAATTTTTGTGATTATGTAATACACATCCCTAACTTATTTTATAGACTTGGCCAGCTCATTGAAAAGTTTGTGCAGACTACACCGTTACCTGATTACTAAGTAAAGATTAAAAGTAGGCAATTGATTACTTATTTTTGTCATCAAATTCTTGTCTGCTTTCAGCACTACTATCCTACCATTGCAATATTCTCAGTTAAGTTATAATCATGAATTGAGCACAAGAACTGCTAAGAAAGATGAAATTGAATATAGAAGCCCAATTGAAAATAGCCACTGATGCGAGAGAGAGATTTGTCTTTGTTCTCAGAGAATTTTTGAAAATCTTTAAATCGGAAAATAAATCAGTAGTATTGACTGACTTCTGTCTTCCTTTTTCAGTTATCTTTTCTCTTGCTTTTGTGTTTTCTAATATGCAGCCAGATTACCTAAGTAGAGACAAATTTAGATGCTTGTTTTTGGTGTCTCAGCAAAAAAAGTTGGCTCAGCAGATCTGAGTTAGCTCAAGGGAAGAATAAGGTGATACTAGTCACTGAGCCACATGGGTTCTGCCTGTTTAACAAGGGCACTTCTTTGACCAGGAAGCTTCCACTGTTTCATACTGTCTTAGATGTTCCCTGTTCCCCTTTTCCTATAAATATGTAGGAGCTTACAGGGGTCGGGCCTCATCGGCTGTCCCAGCATCCAGCTCAGCCTTATACAGTCTTAAAACACCTTTCTATGTGTTAATGAGAACTCAAGGGAATTGTGTGCACTCTGCTACTCTCTGTAATTTTACTTCAGGACACCCAATTCTATTGTTACATCATATGGTACTAATGGTAGATATGTCTGTGGTCTCCTTTGCAAAATATTACCATTCAAATTAGTTTGTAATTAATGAAAATCATCCCCCAAACATTTCCTTTAATCCCTGGTACTATTCCTTGATGACTTTAGCTCTTTGTATTCTTATCCATTTATTTTCCTCCCTGGTGTAAAATGTCTGCCAAAGTTACTATATTGTAACATACATTTTAAACCATTTTTAATTATTAAGAAAATATCTAAGCTCTCAAAACAAGCACAAAATTTATATTCCATTCTAAATTAATTTCCTAGACTGCTAATTCAGCAAAGTTTTAAGTCATGCTGGAAGCTCTAAAATTATTAGTTTTAACACAGAGAATGGTATCTTCTCTCAGCCTAACCATGCCACGTATGTTGATATAAGTGAGTTATAACAATGTTTCTTGTCACCATGCAGTCAGTCATTTCTAAGTCATGACCTATAACTTCTTGCAAATCTGAAATCTTTCAAAGACTTTAGTAATGTCTCAGAAATATTCCAAGTAGAAATTGAGGATGGGTGATAGGTCCTTCAGAGATTCCTCAGAGTCAAATTGAGAGATTAGTTTTGGTAAATTTTCCCCATTCTTATAAATATTAGAAGTTGTGAGGTAGGATAAAATGAATTGTAAGAATCATGTTTGGTAAAAAGTAAGGAGAGTACTAAAAACTTAGAATGTACAATAGAAAGTCAAAAAAGGGGAGAAGATTGGGAGTTAGTGAAAGCCTGAAGTTATTGGTGAGTGTTCTTGACTAAGAAGATTTTAGACTTTTTTTAAACTACAGTGGTTATCTTTTATTAGTGTTATAGGTTGAGGGCTAAAGATACAAATATATCCTGTGACAGTAGCACTACCATTTTAAGCTATTAAAGTCAATAAAATATCTTTTATTTCACATAACACTGACTCTTATGGTTTGAATGGATTCAATCGCAATGTTACATTCAATGGTGAGGTAAGCGGTGTCTTATCCTTGTTATAATTTGGAAAAACATTTTCTTTATTTGTTTAGGATTAATTTGTATGATTAATTCTAACATAATTGCAGTCTTTTGGTCTTCAGTTTCTGCACTATGACTTATAAAGAACCATTACCTAATCAGGGCAAAGAAATTTGGTTGCTTCTCACTATGAACAATAACAGCTTTCTAATCATGACCTTCATCAATAGTCCACTGCACACCAGAATCACCTAAATATCTTTAAAACATACTGATGCCTATCCACTATTTCTGGGCATTGGGATTTATATCCATTTAGGTAAATCCAATGGGTAGCAAATTTTGGGAACCACTAATATATACCTTTCTTTTCCTCTCCAAATTTTTCTCATCCTTGTCCCTCAGCAATATCTCCAACCAGAAATAAAAAAGTTAATACAGTTACCTGCATTTTTCTAACAGCCTACATTATATAGTAGTTTTTGGTTATATATATTGATTTTTTTCTCACTCTTTTCTTATTATTCTACAGTTGGTTCAGTATTGTTCACTCTACCCATTTTCTACCCAGTTTCCCAATTTTCTAGCATCAAGTATATGGGAACCTGATTACTAAAGTGATATCTTTCCAGAGAGGATAGAGGAGAGTGAAATAATGAGAAAATAATGACTAGGGAAGTGGGTGTGGCTCAACCAGTTAGGCATCTCCTTACTTCATGGGAGGTCCCAAGTTTGGGTACGGGTGCTTCCTAAAGAAGACGCGCATATGCCTGCACCTGCTGCAGCATGAGCTAGACGCAACAAGAGCAAGATGCCAGCACGCTGCACCCCGCCACAATAAGCAGACACCTAAATGAGCAGATGCCACAGGCCAGCAGATAACACAGCCCATGGGGAGCAGGTGTACTCAGGCCTTTGGGCATTCCCATATGGGGGGTGTGGGGTTCGGTGCCTCCTGGAGAAAGTGAGCAAACAGTGAACAGACAAAGCGAGCCATCTGCCGGGGCAGGGAGGGTGGTGGTGGCAGCAGATAAATAAATAAAAATAATGTAAAAAATAAACAATTTTTAAAAAAATATGACTAAATTAACTTAAGCTTGTTGGGACCAGGAGTGGGAGTGGCAGCAGAGAGATGGGCAACACTCAAATGCTGATAAACACTGCCCCTGTTTGTATATTTTTGTGTACTGCACATAAACTGTCAGGAGAGAGGTGGTAGACTTTCTCGTATGGGAAAAATTGAAAAAGTAGAGACTTAAGCTACGAGATGAAGAGAAGGAAAATCCAGATCAAAGAACTAAAACAGCCTTGGATCTCTACATCAGAAGTCCAAATCTGTTGTCAGGCATATTATGGAATGTTTGGGCATTGGTTTAAGGTGGACAATAGTAGAAGGAGAAAGTGCGAAGGTTGTAAAGCTTCTTTCTCTTATCATGCACTTTTTAGGAAAGTACAGTTTATAAAACTCTCTCACTGCAGACGCATGAACTGTGAAGCTCATGAAACTCCCTAGATTCCAGTTCTCTGTAGCTGTGGGTAAAATGGGTAAACACCTATGTGGCTTGAGAGGAGGAATGTTAAGCAGTTTTTCTGAATAAAAGTGTCTTCCAATAAAACTGTCCCAATTGCTGCTATCCTACCATTAGAGGAACAAATATCCTGTTTGTTAGATATTATTTATCAGATTAAAAAAGTTCCCTCACATTCCAAGTTTGAAAAAAATTTCTTTTAAGCCATGAATGAGTGGTGAATTTTATCCAATATGTTTTCTATTATATCTACTAAACTTACCGTATGTTTTTTGTCTCCTTAAATATGTAATGCAGTGAACTGATATATTCAGAGTTTTCTGATGTTAAGCTGTCCTAGTTTTCCTGGTACAAATCCTACTTGATCATGATGAATGCCTTTTTATTTTGTTTTGTTTTGTTTTTAGAAGGTACCAGGCACTCAACCACTGAGCTACATCTGCTCCCATGTTTTGTTTTGTTTTCAAATATATGGTTGGATTCAAATTTATCAAGTTTACTCAGTAAGTTTTGTCGTAAGTGAGATATATCAATAATAACCATCTAATTGGATTAGCCTTTGTATTTGCTCTCTTTTTTATAGTTCTCTGTAACACTTCATAGAACTAAGATTTGAGTGCTCCTTAAAAAAAAATGGAGCAACTTCTGAGTTTGATAGTTGAATCAGTAACTTATGGTTACAAAACTACCTACCTCAAAACTCTGTGGCTTAAAAAAAGCTATTTATTAGTAGTCATGAGTTGGATTTAATTGCTTTAGTGGCTGATGATTTATTAAAATTATATCCTCAAGTCAATTTTGCTGGCTCATATTCTTCCAGAAAAAATAAAAATGTTTCATTTCATATTTGACATATCATTATTTATGTCATGTTAAATTATCACTGAGGCATATCCTTTTTTTTGCTCCTAATAGTGTTTGAGTCTATCTTCTCTTTTTCTTATTTGGTCTTCCTCATGGTTTATTAGAGTTTGTGAGGTACCAGTGAAGACGGGTAAATGTTGGACTCTTCTAGGTTCTTGGCTATGTTGCATAAATGAATTTAAGAACATGCCAGTTTAGTTTGGCCAGTAAAAAGAATTTATTTGGGAAATGGGGGAAAGAACAGAGCCTGCTGAGAAATGGGAAAGAAAGACAGAAATATACATCCAGATTTGGTGTGGGCTCCTTTAGGCAGAGAGTGCAAGCTCTGCCTTGTGTGGTTACCTTTTAAATTGTTAATTATTCCTCCCCCTTGTTAGTGATAAGAGGATGAGCCCCAGCTGTTATTTGTTATCCCACCAATGATGAGGCCTTTTTGGAATACCCAGGGCCAAGGGGAGGTCCCAGAAATCAAAACTGGGACCTCAAGGTTAAACTCAAGGTCTCAGCGAGGTCTTGCAGCCATGAGCTCTTGCAGCCATGAGGTCTTGTGGCCATGTTGTCTGTCAGTCATATTTTGGCTCATCTTCTCCTCTTTTCCCTGAATAACCTGACTAACCTGCCTCACCAGCATTTGGATCTGTGTATAACTATTTTTTATTTCCTGTTTCAAACATTCTTTTAAATTTTCTATTTAATTTATTTCTTCTGTCTTTATTATCACCTTCCTTATAAAGTTTATTCTTTTTAAATTTCTTGAATTCATAGCTTAAATTTTTCATTCTTTCTAGATGTGTAATTGGTTTTAAAATAATTATCCTTAAGACCAATTTTTTGCTTCAAAATACTGTGTTAGGTGCATCTCACAAGTTTTGCTATGGTATTCAGTTCTAAATAGTTATAATTTCTTTTCCATGATTTGATCACTAATCTATTACGTACTTAAAAGTGAGGTTTTTTTGTTGATGTTGATGTTGAGGTTTTTTTGTTTTGTTTCCAAACATAAAATGTTTTTATTAGTTGACTATCTTTGTAGTTTGTGCTCATTGTGTAATTACAAAGTGGCATGATACTGTAGCCTTCATGAAATTGATGTTTTGGAATTGTTTAAGGATTCCCTGGTTACCATTTGTACAGCAAAGGACTAACCTCACCTAAAAAAGATCTAGCATTGTCTTTGACTCCTGGGAAGTAGTCTCTAAGCTCTTGGAATGCCTTGCATGATAAGAATGTCTTTGTTTACCTGGGGGCCTGGAGCCACGTGATTTATGGTGGAATCTTGTCGCTGGATACTAAAGGTCAGCCATATAGGCAGTCAACTATATCTGTGTGACTGACCCCAGTAAATCTCTGGACACCAAGGCTCAATTGAGCTTCTGTGGTTGGCAATTCTCCATGCATATTGTCACACATAGTTTCCAGGAAAAGTTACTTTTGTCCATTCCACCACTGGGAGAGGACTATTGGAAACTTCCCAACTGGGACTTTTCTTACTCTGCCCCATGTATCTTTTCTCTTAACTGATTTTAAACTTATCCTTTCACTGTAACAAACTGTAACTGACCGTAACTGCTTTCAGTGAATTCTGAGGATGGTCTTGAGAACCCTGCAAACTCTAAACTATTGTTTTTAAAATGTTTCAGAAAAATTATGAGCAAGTATCAAAGTTTTATTACAATTTTGCCAAGGTATCTCTAAACAGGTGAATGAATAGATTTCCTCTGGGAAAAGACATTTTATGTGAAAAAAAAATGTGATGAAATAATCTTTGTTAGACTGTATAAAAAAGGAAATAGAATGTGTATTTAAGGATTTTAATTCTTACAGCTAGACTGGGTAAAAGGACTTGTCCTGAGATAATAGTCTGGGTGGAGTTCCCAGATGAAGCTATCAAACATTTATCGGAAATACCAATTTCTCTCCAAAAGAAGCAGCTAATCTTATGGAACTCAAAGTTATGTAACGGTTTAGGTACTATATATGGTGAACTCTCCCAAGACTGTAGTTTTTTTAAATTGGTACATAATTAATTTGACTGTATTCCTGGTTTCCTTCTACCTCACCCTTACTCCTACACGTCCTACCAAAACTGGTTAATTGGAATGAGGGTGAGAAAAGACAATCACTAAATATATAACCCAGTTTGTAACTTATTTTGATTTTTTTAAAAAATTGTGACAGTCTCTTCAGGCACTGTCCAGTCTCTGTTGGATAAAAACCCTGTTTTTTCAGATAGTCTCAGCTCTTTCAACTTCTCACAATAAGAGGTTTAGTGGTTTTAAAATATTTATGCAATTTTGAAGAACATTCTTCCCATCATCAAGACTTGACATCTATGCCCCCTCCACTTAAATCTGGTTGGGCCTTTTTGTCTTGACACATAGATGAATATAATGCAGTGGCAATGATGCTGTGCTACTTCTGAGGCTAGATGAGAAAAAGCCACACGGCTTCTGCCCATTGGAGATTTCAGCTGCCATTTTACAAGTTTTGTTACCCCAAAGCCCTCATGGGGAGAGGTCACATGTAAGTGACAAATACTTCAAGATCATCCCGTCACCATCTAACTGTAAATGATGAGAGATCCCAAGTCAAAACTTCCTGAGTCCACTCCACCCACCATCCATGAGCAAAATAAATTATTGTTATGGTTTTAAGACACTGCTCTGGGGCAGTTCATTTTGCAGGAATGGATAACCAGAACAGATGGTATACAGTTAAATGGATAGTGGAGACAAGTATGTGGCCTAAGAGTCCCAGAGCTACTATGGAGAAAGGATGTTAATGCTTCAGTGTTGTTTATTTGGTGAGTACTACCTGGAGTTAAACTCACTGCTCCCCTTGCCTCACCTAATACATCCTTCTGCATTTACCCACATGTATCAAAGCTTAGAGAAGGAAAATTGGAATATGGAGAAGTCAAATATTTGGAACATCCTTTCTCATTACATAAACTGACTTGCATGGCTACTCTTTTGCTATATAAAGCTCCTTTGGGTTGTAGAAGCTATTACCTCTGTTTTATGGCAATTCTACAAAACAAATTCTGATCTCACCCTAGGCAAGATAATCCTGGTGTTGAATGAGGGAAGGCCATTACCTGAAAGGCAAAAGCACATTAACACTTTAAATCATTACCCTTCCTATATTGGTGGTCCAAGCACCCTCCCTGCCCTGACCCTGGGTGTAATATCAGTCCGTCAATAAGCTGGTGAAATAGCTTGGCCCTGTGGCAGGGCCAAGTATCTACTTCCTCCTGTATCTCTGCACAGTGGCTTCATCCCTACCTCCTCAGGTAAGCACTTCTATTTAAACTAGAGCATCAGGCAAAGCCAGTTGCAAGTTTATTCCAACCTCCTTTTAATGAGTATAAGAATACTTCCTAACTTGTTTTCAGGAAGTGCAACTAGCTTAGGTCCTCATCCTTGCATGGGGAGGTTTTTTGTTTTTTGTCTATTTGTTTTTTTCTTTTTTTAACTTAAGGTATAACACACACACAGTAAAGTGCACAGATGTTAAGGCTACATCTCAGTGAATGTTTACCTACATGAACACCCAATACCCACATCCCAGATCAAGATGTAGATCACTTCCAGCAACCCAGGAGGCTTTTCAGTGCTTCTTCCCAGTTAATGTCCCCTCAAAGGTAAACATTATTCTGACTTTTACAACCATAGATTAGTTTTGCCTAGTCTATGCCATTTAAGTGGAATCCTACAGTATGTACTCTTTGGTTTCTTTCACTCAACATTTTCTCTGTGAAATCTTTTCATGCTGATACATTATAATTTTATAGTATTCCATTGTATAGATACACATGAAATTGTCCATTTAGGTAATGACAGATTTGGGTTGTTTCCATTTTTTTTCGGCTGGAGACTTTCTAATCCCTGTTTTCTGCTAGAGTATAATTCTTTACGTCTGCTTATTTCTCAGAGGTATGTTTTTGTTTATTTCTGAAATATGAAGATATTTATCTTATTGTAACTACTGATGCATATTTAATATTCTCTTTTTATATGCTTCCTATAATTGTAATATATTTTTAACAGAGGAAGAGTCTCAGATTATAGACTTAAAAGATGAACTGAATCAGTGTTCTCTTCTTTTTTGCTCATACAGTTGTCCAGGGTGGTTTTTTTTAAAGATTTATTTATTTATTTCTCTCCCCTTCTCTCCCACCCCTTGTCTGTTCTGTGTCTATTTGCTGTGTCTTCTTTGTCTGCTTCGGTTGTTGTCAGCAGCACAGGAATCTGTGTTTCTTTTTGTTGCTTCACCTTGCTGCATCAGCTCTCCATGTGGGCAGTGCCATTCCTGGGCAGGCTGCACTGTATGCTGGGCGGCTCTCCTTACGGGGCGCACTCCTTGAGCGTGGGGCTCCCCTACGCAGGGGACACCCCTTCGTGGCAGGGCACTCCTTGCGCACATCAGCACTGCGCATGGGCCAGCTCCACACGGGTCAAGGAGGCCCAGGTTTGAACCGCGGACCTCCCATGTGGTAGATGGACGCCCTAACCACTGGGCCAAGTCCATCGCCAGGGATTTGAAAAATGTATTCATAATCATATAATTCTTTATCATGGTCACTTTAATAATACCCATATAACTAAAGACTAAAGAAATAAACATTTCATATTGTTCCAGAGAGACTAAGATATAAGGGCAGCACTGCACAGATGGCAGAGGTATCCAGATGGGAAGGTGGGTGTGTTCAGAGATAAATTATGTCTGCTTCACAAGTTTTCAAAGTGTTGATCTTCTTTACAGTAGACCAAAGTGCTGTAAGGCAGGGCTTCTCATTGACATTATTGCTCTTTTAGGTCAGGTAATTCTTTATTGTGAGGGACTATGCTGCAGTTATAGGCTGTTTGGCTGCATTCCTGACCTCTACCCACTAGATGCCAGTGTCACCTCCATCATGACAATAATGTCTCCTAATATTGCCTGATGGCCCTTAGAAGTAAAAGTCATCCTTGGTTCAGACCACTACTTTAGGACTGTGAGTGTTACTTTAGACTGTGAAGTATTATTAAGAGTGATATTTCGATATAGGAAAGTAGGTTCCCACGGCTAACAGCCCATCACATTGGGGTCACAAGTCAAATTTAGAGCATATAGTCTTTAAACCACAGAGACCTATGTTTGAATACTAGATGCCACTACAAATTTACCTGACCCTGTTGTCTTTCAGTTTCTTTAAGTAATTAAGAGGGATAGCAATTTTGTGAAATCACTGTATCCATATGATGTAAAGAATAGGCTGGATTAATGGGAAGCCCTAATTATAAAAACCACTTGGAAAAATCAAATAGGATTTTCTTATCCAAAGAATACAGCAGGAAGTCAGTATGGTAAAGATACATGGCAGAGAGTTACGGAGCATCATTAGGGCAGAGGGAGATGCTCCACACTGGAGGTAGGGTAGGGGATAATGTTATGGGAGCGGTGGAACTGGTGGAGGGGGATATATCTGGGAAGGATAATACAAAGAGGGAGTGAGGTAACATCAGAAGTTTGGTAGTCCTAATTATTCCCCTATAGGTGTGGCTTTGTAAATACAAGTGTGGTCATTCTCCAAATAGATTTACCTGGAAACCTGCTTAATCTCTTTACCAGAGCCAGATGCTGTTCTGGTTACTTCCTATATACTCTGTTGGTGAAGGGAGGATCCTCTACCCTAAATGGTATGAGATACCTAAAGACACAACACCAGTACTCTAATATGAGATTGGCAGCACTTTATTAATCACAGCACTTTATTAACCTGGGAGATTTAGTCCAAATTCCCTAGGGCAGGCATGGACGAGAAACTCTGATAAAAGTGAATTTTAAGTCCTTAGTCCAAATTCCCCAGGGGAAGCTGGCTGGCTAGAAATTCTGGCAGGAACCAATGTTGGAGTGAGGCAGAAATTCTTCTGACTCTGAAAACCTCTATTCTGGTTTTCAAGACCTTCAACTGATTGGATGAGATTACCCACATTTGCTGAGGTCAATCTCCTTTGTTCATTTTAGAAGTGATCAGCTGATTGCATTTCCCATCTCCAAAATAC
This sequence comes from Dasypus novemcinctus, assembly GCF_030445035.2. Lineage (NCBI taxonomy): Eukaryota > Metazoa > Chordata > Mammalia > Cingulata > Dasypodidae > Dasypus > Dasypus novemcinctus. The sequence continues at coordinate 49,879,853 of NC_080683.1, forward strand.
CTTCACAATAACAAGTGGGCAAGTGTTTGAACAAACAACTGGACATCGGAACCTAGCCAAGTTGACACTTGAAGTGAATCATCACAGTGTGGAATGAGAACTATGGAAATTTACCCAGTCATCTCTGGGTGTCATATTAACAGCCCTTTGACCTGGGTAGGGTTTATCCTGAAATTGAATTCTGGAGAGAGTTGATTTTAGGATTAATAGAATCAAATGAAACAGTGTGAAGAAGGTTATTGATACACAGGTACTCAATGAACAGTAGCATCATTATCATTGTTACTATTTTATAATTTTATTGCTGTCCTTAAGGTATACACTTGACATTGAGACCATTGGTGGCAGTAGTGCCCCAGCACCTCTGACCTGGCATATAGCAATGGCTTTATAGAAGATTAGAAATTAGATCATTTGGTTGCCTCTAGAAGAGATTATTTAATGGACTCTGTTTAACAACCTTTTAACTTATATCCAGGAAAAATAATTGCAGCATAGATTTAAGGACCAGAGAAAGATCAAGACTAAAAGAAAAAGAAATATTCTTTAGGCCTTTGAGAAAGACTTTCAGAAACACATATATATCCTGATAAAGTTGAGGATTTAAAAAAATGCATTCCTAAAGCTACTAAATTTCTTAAAGTGAACTTTATTAAATCTTTTGGGTAGAACTAGTTGAGAAGCTGGGAGAAGAGGATTCATTATTTCCTTACTCAACATTTTAGTCCTGCAGTTTGGGAAACTCAAATGGTGAAATACTGTATAAATAGTCACTCTTCATTTAAAATAATTTATTATAACTTTAGCTAAAAGTACTGGGTGTTTACTTTGTGTAAACCTGGCTAATTACTGTAAGTGATTTATATTATAGTTAAAGGTAATGAGTGTTTATTTTGTATAAAGTGGGCTAATTAACAGTCAGTGATTTGCAACTTTTTCTCTAGAAGCTCTTGAGAACTGTTAAGGAAAACAATTTAACTTAATCTTCATATAAAGCTTATAAATCTTAAAAATGTCTTTTTTACCTTTCTTCTCATTCACAAACTAAAACTAACAAACTGTTATAAAATCATGGAGAAAATAAGAAATTATGGCATTTCTTAATTATGCTAATGAACTATCTAAATCATAAACTAATTTTGTTAAAGCATAGATAAGATTGATATGGTTTAACAAGTTATATTCCAGATACAGGTAATGGAGGAAACTTAAGAATGCCATGTGGGAATTAATTATGAATCCTCCCATAATAGAATAAAGCAAAGATATGCAGTCACCTTATGGTTACATAATGGGTCCCAGGCCAAAGTAACTCTAATGAAAAATGTGTCACATGGAGGGAGGGTGAGTAAACTAGGAAAACTTATAAACAGGTGAAGTTGAGAACTACATGGCTATTCCCAGCCTATCACTGTCCAGGGGTGGAATATACTGACCTACTTCATCTAGCAGCTCTCTTGCAAATGTATATCTATTGTCAAGGCTATTCTATATTTATATGCCATTAAGTGTTTGCTTCATTCATCTAATCTCCTTTGCTCTAATTTCATGTTCCTCAAGCAGCCATCTGATTCCCACAGAGGGAACAGTGAGAATTGTGCCAGTGTGAGCATTTCAATTCTAATGATAATTGTAAATTAACGAATTGTGGTTCTGTCTTATACATTACATTTTGGAAATTTGAGTAGCATAGATTTGCCTCTGGAAGATGTATGAGCCTTCCAGAGGTTTATAGATTATAGATTGTAGTCTCCAATCCGTGGTGGAGTCACCAAGACCAATGCCACTTTTTGAGGCTTCATAGCAGTCTGCAGCTGGCTTCTCTAGGTGAAAAATCACTTCTCCAACTTCTTTAAAACAGCCACACAGTATTAAAAATCAACATCAGAGCAATATATTAAATAAACAGGCATTTTGAGATTGCTCTAAATTCATGATTATCAATGCAACTTGGCCCCAAAGATTGCTGGATATTCTTCCATGCTTCTATAGTCAGTGCATTTTCTTAATCACTAAGGAAATTTTTTCCAATCCCCTTCACTCTCACATATGTAATACTACCCATCTTACTTTCCCTACTACTATGACAAATACCATATAATGGGTAGGCTTAAATGTCAGTAATTTATTGACTCATGACTTTGAGGCTAGACGTCCAGAATTGATGCTGTATTTCCAAAGACTGGTGTTTTGAGGCTGACTGCCATTGCTCCTTTGGTCCTTGGCTTTTCCATCATATGGCAATGCACATGCCCACACTCTCTTCTTATTCATTCAGGTTATGTTGACTTCTGACTTTTCTCTTGTGGTTTTCTCTTCATAAAGTATTCAGTAAAGAGATTAAGGAACAACCTTATTCAGTTAGGTCACACCATAACTAAAAATAACATCTTCAAAAGGTCCTATTTATAATGGGTTCAGACTCACAGGAATGAAATAAGATTAAAAACATTTTAATCTCTTACTCCTCCCCCCATACCTTATTTTCAGTGGACGACCTTTCCTCACTCCCCAGCAAAGGTAGAAGGCATAAAAAACTTACTCCCTTATATTCCTACCACTTAATCCACAAGTTTATCAGCATCTACAACTATTATAGGGGAAGGAATCTTCTATTTCAGTTGTTGTGGTATAAGTCTTTCTGCCAGGGTTTAAATCTTTCACATGCTCATTGGATTCCAATCCAAACTGTTTTCTCAGAGATTTTGTTGTATCAAATATCTTCTCCCTTGAATCAACTTCTGCTGCTCTACGGGATCCTTCCATTAAGATTCAGATATGATGCTTTCTCCCAACTTAAAACAGTGCAAATGAATAAACAAATAAATTAGACAACAAACTTATTTCTGTACCCCACATTCCTCATCAAGCTACTACCCTATCTCTCTTTTTGCTTTCACAACCAAGCTTCTCCAAAGAGTTGACTTTTTATGTCAGTTCTGATTTCTCACCCTACATTTATACTTCAACACAGGTATTCATTCTATCACAACATTTTCATTAAAAGCCCATCTTCTAAATTCAGAACAGACTTCCTTGTTGTTGCACTTGAAGAAAACATTCTGTTCTTCATTGGAACATTCCTCCATTTGGAACAATTGACAGTATCTTCTGAGAAAACACTCTCTTGCTTGGCTCCTGGGATTCTCTACTCTTCTATCTCTCTGGCCCTTGTATTTCCATTTCCTTTGGAGGTTTCTTTTTCCCTAATACTTAGAAGCAAACCAGAAGAGGCGTGAGTTAAAGTCTGAATTAACTGAGAACATTTTCTATTATCAGAAATTGAGTAGAAGTTGGGACCATTCCTGAGATGGAAAATAGAAGATGAATTTTCTTAAGAATGGGAAGAATACAATAGCAACTAAAGGAATCAAACACCTAGGCATAAATTTCACTAAAGATGAAAATGACTTATACACAGAAAACTATACAACCCTGTTAAAGGAAATCAAAGAAGACTTAAATAAATGAAAGAATATTCCCTGTTCATGGATAGGAAGACTAAATAGCATTAAGATTTCTATCCTACCCAAACTTCTATACAGATTTAATGCAATCCCAATAAAAATCACCAGAGCATTTTTACTGAATTTGAAAAAATAACTATGAACTTTATCTGGAAGGGCAAGGGGCCCCAAATAACCAAAGGGATATTGAAAAATACAAATGAAATCAGAAGAGTTATGCCACCTGACTTTAAAACATACTACAAAGCTACAGTGGTCAAAATTGCATGGTACGGGTGCAGGGAAAAATATTCCGACCAATGGAACCAAGTTCAGAGTTCTGATATAAATCCCAATGTGTTCAGTCACCTGATATTCGACAAGCCAACTCAACTGGGAGAGAATGGCCTCTTCAACAAATGGTGCTTGGAGAACTGAATATCCATATCCAAAAGAATGAGAGAGGAATACCACCTCAAACCTTATACAAAAATTAATTCAAGATGGATCAAAGATATAAATATAGCTCCTAGAAGATAATATAGGGAAGGATATACAGGATTTTGGAGTAGGAAATGGTTTCATGAATTATACACCCAAAGCATGAACAATGAAAGAAAAAAGAAACAAATGGGACCTCCTCAAAAATAAAAACTTTTTCACCCCAAAGGAGTTTGTCAAGAAAATGAAAAGGCAGTCTAATTAATGGGAGAAAATATTTGGTAACCATGTATCTGATAGGGGCCTAATAGCCAGCATTCATAAAGAAATCATACACCTTGAAAATAAAAAGACAGCTTATATTAAAAATGGCCAATTAATTTGAATAGACACTTCAAATGGCTAAAAAGTACACATGAAAAGATGCTCAGCATCACTAGCTATTAGGGAAATGCAAATCAAAACTACAATGAGATACCATCTTATTTCCATTAAACTGGTAACTATTAAAAAACAGAGGATCAAAAGTGCTGGAGAGGAATAGGAACACTTATCCAATGCTGGTGGGAATGTAGAATGGTGCAGCCATTGTGGAGCACAGTTTGGTGGTTCCTCAGGAAGCTAACTCTAGAACTGCTATATGAACCAGCAATCACATTACTGAGTATATACCCAGAAGACTTCAAATCAGGGACATGAACAGATATATGCACACCAGTGTTCATAGCAGCATTATTCACTATTGCCAAAAGTTGGAAACAACCAAAATGTCCATCAATAAATGAAGACCTTATGTTGAGTAAAGGAAGCCAGACACTGAAGGACAAATATTACATTACCTCACTGATAAAAGCTAAGCAAACTGAGCAGTTTCACAGAGCTACAGTCTAGAAGAGAGGTTTACAAAAGACAGAAAGGGAAAAGAAGGTTGTGAGTCAATACCCATATGGGCAAAGTCTATGATGCGGTGAAAGAATGTAGTTGTGCAGTGGATGGGCATAACAGTGGTGCAGTGCTTTTGAGCTGTGCAGTGCTGCTCTGTGGTGGGGCAGAAAGCCTGGGGAAGATGGGTTAGAATGTCCATGGACCTGGGACAAGGGTTGGGGGAGGGAGCAGGTGAACTCGCAGGATTTTTGGGTATGTGGTTGAAACTATAATACTGGGAATGTTCTTTTGGCAAATATGGCAGGGGAGGGTTACTGGTTTAAGGTGTTGGATGTGGGGAGCACAAAGGGCAGATCATATCTGGGGCAGGCTTCTAGGGAGTGTGTAGGTTTCATCTTGTCATAGTGTGCTGGATCAGGGGACAGAGAGTCACATAATGAGCATGAAGGTGTTGCATTCCCATCCTGGGGAGTCCCGGTATGTTCTCAAATAGAGGGACAGGAGCCTCTTGAGAGCATAGGCAGTGCCTAATAGGGGAGGACAGGCCAGTATATTAAGCCCTCCAAGTTGTTGCAAGTAATATGAATCTGCTCCTTCAATGAATTAATCTTGGTGGTTACCATGGGTCCCAAAGGGAGAGGAAGGGAGGAATAGAATAGATGGAACATGGGCTATTTTGGGGGTGATGAAATTTTTCTGCATGATTCCTGCAAGGCTGGATACAGACCATGTCAATCTTCATCAAAATCTATAAAAGTGTATGGTCCAAAATGTAAATCACCAACCATGGTTAATAGCAGTGTTTCAATATTTGTACATCAGTAATAACCAATGCACCATCCACATGTAAAATTAATAAGGGAAAAGGGAAAAGGGAGAGGTATATGGGAATCACCTATATTCTATACATGACTTTTCTGTAACCTAAATCTTCTTAAAACACAAAATGAAAAAAATGACACTGGACAAATAAATGGAAGCAAATGTCACTGTACATACAAGACAACAGACCTTATAACGATGAAAGACATAATGTTAAAAAAATATTTTTAATTTTTATATTATTTCAAACATTTAAAAATGTTTTCATATTTTATTCATTTTTTAAACCATCATTATTATATCATTTTCCTATTAATTGTGTTCAGTTATTTTGTTGGCTTCAATTTTGAAGAAGTTTTGGATCACAGAAGGGTAACTACTGTGGCAGGGGAGGATCAGTGGTGTGCGGCGTCAGAGATGGGGGATGCATGTAAGGAGGTTCACCTAGAGCACACCTATAAGGCATATAAATGTATTCAAGTGTTAATGCGGCATTGTCACAGTGGGTGGAGACCCATGCAATAATCAAAGAAATATCGAATTCCTATCCTGGAGAGCTCTGCCACCTTCTCTAATGGGATAGCAAGAATCCCCAGCATACAGGGGCAGTGACTAGTGAAGGAGGATGGACCACTGATGGGCCCTTGGTTGTAATGACTGTACTTATGAACCTCTACTTTTGAAAGTGAAAAATAGCATAGTATTATAGAGTGGCTAAGCATTACTTCCTGAGAGCCTCCTTGTTGCTCAAATGTGGCCTCTCTCTAAACAAAACCCAACATATAAATGCATTCTCTTCCCCCCAGGGTGGGGCATGACTCCTGGGGATGAGCCTCCCTGGCACTGAGGAATTACTACCAAGCACCAACTAGCAATGCAACTGAAAAATGACCTTGACCAAAAAGGGGGAAGATTAAAGACAAATGAGTTTATATAGCTAGGAGACTTCAAAGTGAGTTGGGAGGTCATTCCAGAGGTTTTGCTTATGCACTTCTCAGCAGGAACTCATTGACTGCCAAAGTAAATATTATCTCAAATGGCAGGGCTCCTGAAGGCTCTGGAGACATCCAGACACTATAAGCAGGGCAGGAGTTTGGTGCCCTGCCAGTGGGCCCTACCTTGGAATTTATGCTCTTCAGTGTAATAAAGTTGGACTCAGTTGTGATTTCTCTACACATGGTTCTGCTGCTCCTCTATTTGAACCTATAGTTAGTACTAGAGGTGATAGTTGTATGTCCAAGAGACTTAAATTTTGGGGCATCCATGTGCCAATTGGGGCCTGAATCTTAGCAGACTTGCAACACCTGTTCTCCAATTCATTGGATTTACCAAGGACAACTAACAAGGAAATAATGACTGATAATGACCATCTCAAGGAACAGAGTCTGCAACTGTAAGCAAGAATGTCCCATCCACCTGCCCCATGGGATCTAAGCCTCCTCTTAATTAGAGTTGGAGTGGACATCACCACCATAGTATCATCAGGATTGAGGCATGGACAAGGGACTAGAGTAGACTTACAGTTATTCTACTGTAGACTTGTGATCCTAGCAATGGTAAAACTTTGATCATGGATATGGAAGCAGTGGCTACGGCAGGTTCTGAGGGGAGGGAGAGGGAAAATATATGTAATTTGGGGGTTTTTCAGTACTTGGGAATTATCCTGGATGACATTGCAATGACAGATACAGGCCATTGTTTATCTAGTAATAACTTGCAAAAGTGTTTTGGAGAGAGTGAAAACTATAATCATTTAGTGGCAGTGCTCCAAGATGTGTTCATCAATTGTGGCAAATATACCACACTAATGAAGAATGTTGATGTGGGAAAATTTGGGAGGGCTAAGGAGTGGGGTATATGGGAATCCCCTATATTTTGTGTGTAATATTCATATAATTTAAGTTTCTTTTTAAAAAAAAAAGTTTTAAAAAAATAGAGGGGGAGGAAAATCCTATTACAATGGATTTTGGACATGTTCCTTTTTGGAAAAGAAAATATTGTGGTAACATATATACAAAATTTCCCATTTCAACCACTTTCATGTGTACAATTCAAGAATATTAATTAGATTCAAAACATTATGCAACTATCACCAACATTATCAAAACTTTTCATCACCCCAAATAGAACGTGTCTATGGCCATACCACCCTGAATTGGCCTGATATAGGTGATGTTGGAAGTTAAGCAGGGTCAGGTGCGGTTGGTATTCAAATGGAAGACATGTTCATTTTGAGATGCCTGTGAGATACTAAATGAAGATAATTGGTAGGTATACAGAAATAGGGATTGTAGTTCAGAAAACAGAATGGAGTTGATTAAGTAAGTGTAAGAGTTTTCTGCTGTTGATAATGTTTGAAAGCCTGAAATAAATAATAACATCCAGGGAATAAGGGCATTGTGAGGGGAGGTTCAGAGTTCCTGAGGCGCTTTAAAATGCAAAGTTTTGGCAATAGTATTTAAAGCATAGAAATGAGAGAGATCACCTAGGGAGAGTGCAGAAATTATAATTATTTATTCTAAAGATAATTCTCAAGTCCTGGGCCCAGAAAATGTTAAGGGGTGAACAGAGGAGGAGGATCCAGCCAGGAAACTGGGAGGGAGTAACCAATGAAGTGTGAATCTATCTAAGGATTGTAGCTTCCAGGAAACCATGGAAAGAAAGTGTTTCATTTTTTGAATGAATGAATAAAGGAAGGAAGAAAATAGGAGGAAGAAAGGAAAGGGAGTGAAAGAAGGAAGAACAGAAGAGAGAGAGAGGGAGGAATGTCAAGGGCTTCTCACGTTGACATTCACCATGGAGCTGCATTAATAAAAAATCTCTTTTAGGGAAGACTGTAAGGCTTTACTCAATTTCCTATATGCATTCATGTGTCTTACATTGCCTAGTCATTGACTGGCAAAGACTTCAAAATCTCTTTTATTTTGTGTGAATTTTAAAATTGAAATTCCTGCCTTGTGTCCTTGAAAAAAGATTCATGTTTCAAAGTAAACTATATAAGTAAGTCAAGGGAATGAGATGAGAACATGAACTCTTTGTGTGATCTCTAGATACTGAACACATTTTATTTTCTTTTTGTACATCATTCATGCTATGTTACACAGACCTTATGACGACCCATCCTTTTTGAAAGTGCCCAAGAAGCATTAAAGTATGAAATGATCTTATAGAAAATAACAATAATTATGGCTTTCTTCGATATTGTCTCTTGTTTTCTACATTCAACTGAAATTATATATACTCACAGAAATGACTGGTTCAGAGGATGTACATGAGCAAAACAAAACATCTGATTTACTTTCAAAAGTTATATCAAGAGCAATAGTCATTTTTAAAAAGTAACGTCTGTTTCTGATTATAAAAGAAATATGCATATCCATTAGACACAATTTGGAATACCAAACAAGAACAGAAAAGAAAATCATCATTCACAATTCCCCTCTCTCAAAAAGAATTAGAATTAACATTGGAGTGTTTCTTTCTAGTTCTTTAAATATGCATATAAATTTTAACATAATTTCAATGATGCTGTATATTCACTTTTATAGCCTTTTCATGTATAAGATTGCATTCTATGAATTTTCCCATATCATTAAAAGATTTTTCCATCACTTTTAATGGTGCAATAATATTCTATAGTTTAGGGCTTTCATATTTTATTTAACCACTATCTGTTGTAAATCACTTAGATTTTTTACATGATTAAAAATGCTATTATAAGCACACATAGACATTTTTATGCCCAGATATTTGATTATTTCTTTAGTTGTGGAATTACTGCATCAATAATAACACATTGAAAAATCAGTAGACTAGAAAATTAAAAATTAAATACAAAAATATGAATGAGAGATGGGTATTTTTCGAATTAAAGTAAATGCACATGTCCTAAAATTTTACAGGAATCAGTATGACCATTAGCCATGAATAAAGAATTTTTGCACAAAGAGCTGTTTTAAGACACCTACCCTCCCCCTACCCTTGAATGGCAAGACAGATAGAACGCCCTAGAATCCAGGGCATTAAGTGACGAAATATTGTGACCTTCAATTAATTAGGAAATGCTACTGCAAATGGAATTTCTCAGGAGTATGACAATTACAATTGAAACTGGCTCTCACTTTTTTTACTGCCATAGTAAGCCACTCTAGTGAGATGACTGTAAATTATTTGTGCAGGAGGACATATTGATAGATGTATGTAATTAAAACTACAGACTTTCATATCCATTGATATGTTTTTAGTTACGTTCCCTGAGCAACTGTTTCGCAAATGATATCAGTTGTTTAATTTGAAAATGCATAAATGACCTTGGGAAAATCACTTAGTTTAGTTTCCTATCTGTAAAACAAGTGAAGTAATTTTGGGAGCAAAAGAAAACCATGTGAAAGTATAGATTTGTTTTTAAGGTTATCGTTACTGCCATTATAAACAAAGAACCCATTATAATAATTTGAATATTTAGAATTGCTAGTTCTTTCAAATTTTATTCACTGTAATGCTATATTCCAAGTTGTGTCCCCTGATTATTCCCCCAAACGCTAACATTATAGGAGAGAAAGTGCCAATAGTATATCAGTTTTAAAGTTCATAAAATCTTTATGTTAAAAAAAAATCACTGAAGCAGTACTGCAAGGATATTACATTCGAGGTTTCTATTAATAACTTGTATGGAATATTGAAATATTCAGCAAATATATCAAATCCATAAATATTGCCAGAGGGGTTGTCACAATCCTTCTGCCCCCATCAATCAAATAAAGTTGACCATAAAAGGCTAAATTCATAGAACACCAGAGAACCAACTCTCCAATCCCCTGTAAAAATATTTTTAAAAACAACTTTAGTAGTTTGCTTCCAATGTGAAATGAAAAAATATTTATCTGATCTTTGGAAATTTTATTTAAGATGAGAAGATTCAACACAAACTAGAACCTATATGTTAAGAAGTGTCTTTTGTGGGAAACTCTGATAACTGAAGCACTGTGACTGACACAAAAGTAAAAATGTCTATTATACTGGCAAACAAATAGGTACAATATCCTTCATTTCAAGGAAAAATTGTCTGGAATGAGAAAGAAGTGATTTTTCTTAACAATAGCTATTATGTTGATAGTAACTTTTAAATCTACGACTTTCTTTAGGTGATATGTTATTATAAGATGCTCTTTAGCAACAAATTTAATGAAAAGTAGTAATCCCAACTATTCTGTCATAAATTATTCTGAATTAAACTGTGAGACAATTTTAAAGTTCTTTTACAATTACATTTGTCTTTTCATTGTTTTCTTCTCTTTATTTTCATTTATCCCTGTTTTTTTTTGTTGTTGTTTGGTTGTTTTGTTTTGTTTCATCATATCTACTATTCTGTCCATTCTCTTCTTTCTTTGATATTCGTTACTCAGGATGCTTATATTAACAGCTACTCTTTTAAATTGATTGTTTGTAGTTTTCTGTCATTTGATTTGCTTTAATCACAAGTTGTACATGGCCATAGTAATCCTACCCTTATAGATTGACCTCTTCTTTCTTTAGCTGTCATATGAACAAGGTTCTGTTTCTGACTGTCTATGATTTTTTTTTAGGAAAAGGATTCCACTCAGTCGTTTTCTCATCTTTCCAACCTATTATGGTTACTGCCTTCAAGCAAGCAAATCAGGGACAACCTTTGATCATGTTTCGTCTTTCATCTCACTTGGATAAATTTACTTTTTCCCTACAGGAAACTGCTGAAGTTTATCCTTTTCTCCATGAAGCCATTGCTGCAAAAACGTCACACATATTTTATTGTTACTATATTGGTTCTTGCTCTATATCCTATCAAAATTCAGTGTGGTCAAAATATCTGTAAAAATAAATTTTCTTTCCCATGAGTGTAATAATTTAATTTATTCCTTAAGTCTTCCAGACTGCATAATTACTGCATTTTTTAAATTCTCATCTTCAGTTTTTTATACCCATTTGTCCTACTATTGGCTGGGTGACCTTGAGCAAGGTACCTAACCTTTCTGCCCCTGAGTGTCCTTATTTATAAAATAGAGGATAATACCCATCTAATTATACAAAGTATGGGATGGTATAACACAAAGAATCCAGTTGTGGCTGATGAACTGTGGTTAACAGGGCAAATATGAGAACATTTTATCCTGAATGATAACAAATATACAACACTAATATGGGGTGCTAGTAATCAGGTGGGTAGGGAGAAAACTACACCAAATGTAAGACGTTGGCAACAGTGAGTAATATTTTGACAATGCTGTTTCTTAGTTTGTAACAAATATTTCATAACAATGCAGGGTGGTAGGGGGAGATGTATGGGAGCCTTGTGTGATGATATGCATGTTTGTTTTGTAAATTCACAAATTTTACTATATATTTATTGTTTATGAATATTCATGTATGAATGATATACTTCAATAAAACTTTATTTAAAAAGAATAGTACATATCTAATAGGTTTGTTGTGAAAACTGAATAAGATGATGCATGCAAAAGGCTAAGGACACTGCCTGGTACAAGGTAATTGATCCATGATGGTATCACCAGAATGGCCATTTTTAACAGAAGGGCTTGCCCAATCTGGCACCACAAAGGAAAAACAAGTCTCTCAGTAAGGAGGTAAATCATTGTGAGTGCACAAGCATGGAACTGGGTGAATCTTCCCCAAACCAGTTCAAAGTGAGAATGGGAGCTAGGGTTTTTACAGGCAAAGAAAAGGGCGATGGGGTCCAGGATCAAGTGATGACCATGGGATGTATTCTTGCCAAGCCAGTGATGATGCTGGAGTTTTCAAAGGGTCTTGTGAAGAGGATGTGGGCAAAATTTTCAATCCTGTGTTATCTCAGCCATACCAAACTCCTGTTTGTTATCCCAATTTCAGAGATTTATCAATTAAAGTTTCTGAGTGGATATTGTTGTCTGAGCAGCTGGCTGCTCAAGGATATCAAGCTTTTTGTTTCTGAGGAAAGTTACAGATTTACTGGGTTATAAGGTGTTCTTGATGCCATTCTGCAGTTTTGCTTTGAGATGTTATCTTAAGCAGAACAAGGAAGGTCTGGTTATTGTCCTTCTTGGAACTAAGAACAAAGATTAATAGAAAGCCAGTTCAACTAGATCTGGGGAAGGTATTAGAATTTCCAGAACTGCTTAAAAGAAGAGATTTTTAGTAAGCACATTTTCCAGCATCAAGTCACCCCTTGTGTTTATAATCTTATTCTTAAGAAGACGTATCTTGTAGGTATTCCTAATATATGTGGAAAATGGTTGAAGGGCTTATTTCTGTAGTTATTTCCTGCTGGCCGTGGGTGAAGAGAATTCTCATATCATTTTGGAGGATGTTCTAGACATAAACGCACAGAGACAATATAGTCAACAAGAAGATAAGCATATGGCAAGCAAAATAAAGGCAGTAATTAAGAGATTCCTTTTTTTATCTCATAGAGAAGTTCATTAACTACTTAGAAATGAATTAACTCTAATAAGATCTTTAACATGGTTAATACATCATTTTGCATATGATCTAGTATAGGGGAGATATTATGTTCATCCGGTATGTAGGAACAGCACTTAATACTAATCAATACACAAGTTCTCTCTTCAGCTATAGTTAATATATCTAAAGCCATTCTGTTTTGAAGAATAACTTTTCTTTTTTTTTTAATTTATTTTTTATTGACTTTGTAATAATATTACATTAAAAATATATATGTGAGGTCCCATTCAACCCCACCCCACCACCCCCCCTCTCCCCCCCCAACAACACTCTTTCCCATCATCATGACATATCCATTGGATTTGGTAAGTACATCTTTGGGCACCTCTGCACCTCATAGACAATGGTCCACATCAACTTTTCTTATCTGGGTTACTTCCTTATTTAACAGATTGAGCCCTTGTTTGGTTTCTAGTGTGAATTGAGTAGTAATATTTCCTAGGGCAGTAACCAGCATGAGCATATATATGTTGTCCCTCCATGGAGCAGGCTGTAATGCCAATTGTGTTTGTTTAGGTTCTACTCACATTACGCTGGCAATTATTGCTCCAATTGGTATATCCTTTACACAATCAGCACACTGCAGCACTAGTGGTCCTTGAGAGAACAGGAAAGTAGGCTCCAGTGTTCCACTGGTCTGGGGCGTAGCACCTTCTGGCACTATGAAACAGAGTGGGTCTGGGGGCAAAGTCTATCATAGATCTAGCAATATCAAGCCATTGCCGGCTAGCGGAGTCACAGGATTCTAAAGCAGCAACGAATTTCCATCTACTTCCACAGCCAGGCGATGTGGCAGATATTTTATTGTTTGAGGAGTTATAGTGACCAGTCTAACCAATAACTCAAATGGAGAGACAGAATGCACGGTGTTAGGGACCTAGTTTAAATGCACACAAAGTCTGACAATACTGAAGGCCATACCTTTTAATTTTTATACACTTTCTAAACACTTCACATGAATTTATAACATATCAAATGAACATAACCATTTTTAGTACTTCATTCTTTACAAGGTGAAAGCACACATCTTATCCAATAGTTCGAGATAAAAAGATACTTTTTAGGGTTTGACTGATCAAGCAAAGCGTTAAAAGTTGTTTGGTTTGAACATTATGCTCTTTTGAAAGTGAGAAGACTTGTTTTTCTTAAGCCAAGGACATGATAAAATTAAAAATACAAGAAGCAATTTTTATAAAACAGACTTTCTCCTTTGTATTTGATTATTCAGGAGAAAAACGTTTTAGAAAACCTTTTACTAAAAAAGACTAATGATGTAAGAAATTTTGTGAATTTTAACAGAGAAATCATCAAATTTTAGTTTTGTATTAGTAAATTATTTGATACTAAAACTTTTAAAACTTTGTAGTCTCATCAAATCTCATCCAACTATGACCACAAAAAAATTCTTTTCCCAAACTTTCTGCATCTTCTGTATTCACGTTGGTTTTGTCTCACATTTTCCTTTTTCTTAAGAACTAGTCATTTTACCTTAGGATAAAATTACTTTCTTTTTCCTAAATAGTTAAAAACATTTATATACCTTATATACTTGAGTTACTAAAAGCATTTTTCTCCAAGCAAATTTTTTACAAACACACAATTACCATTAAAATTTAACTTATTAGAATAATGACTTGATTTGGTTATACACAAATATAGCTTTTCTTCATTTTAAATACCTAGTGGCAAGTAATACTAGAATGCTGATAGCTCATAGAGGTCTTTAGTTTACTATTTTTCCAGTATTTTAGAAAGCTATATTATGAAACATTTACAAGAACACATTTCTGAAACAGTTTTCTGGAGGCAAGTTAGCAGGGGTGCTGGTTGCTATCAGGGCTAAACCATGATTGAATTGAAGGCTTACAAAAGTAGCCAGCGTTTTTCTGTGTTTTTTCTTTTTCCTTTATAGAGTTTTCCAGTTCAAAAGTTATTAAACTTTAACAACACCACTTCTTTTAATGTGGCTATCCAAATCCAATTGGAATTAACATGGAAACAGAACAGAGAACATTAATGTTGTTAAGTTTTTCCACTTCTCCAGTACATTAAATCCATTGTGATTTCTTTTACAAAATAAACCCAATTGCAAGATACTATTGAAATTTAAAGACTCATTGTTTGCTTGATTTTCACCATCACTCAACTTATACTGTGGCCAGGAAACATTGCAACCGAAAATAATTTTCTTTTTCTTAAGGGGTTCCTCACTGAATTTAGACCACTTTTCCAATATATAACCCAGAGGAGATAGAGATGGCACATCCGGAGAGTTTCCCATGGCTAGGCAACCTAAAGAGAAATCATGAAGACAAAACACCAAAACAGGAACTCCTCGAAGTCAACAGGTTCCCTAAACTCAAAAGCAAAAAAGTGTAAATACACAAAATCAACAGAAGAACCCCAAATCTGACATCACAGATTGTGAGCTAAAACCTACCAGGTCCATATTTATAAGCTCCAATCAATTAAAAATTCAACTGTCCCTTTGACAGGAGCAGATGAACAAGGTGAATGTAAACACAGATTAGGGCAGAGAATGTCGAACACTTACCTAGCTCAGGGAAAGTCACAACTTAAAAAACAAGTCACCACACAAATGCACCTAGTGTCTGCCATGGAACTCCAGCCTCGGTCCTTGATGGAAATCCCCAGGCACTTCGTAGGCACAGAGCTGAGGGATCCTGGGAAGCCCCACGGCCAAGACAAGGATGGGGGCTGTCCTGGGATCACACCTTAGAGCATCACGGGTCCCTTCATTTTTGCCAAATTGATACCACCAGAATGGCTATGTTTAAAAGAAGGGCCCACCCAATTCGGCACCATGAAGAAGAGACGGGTCTGTCAGTGAGAAGGTGATTGATTGTAGTGAACAAGCAACAAACTATGGATATCTTCCCCAAACAAGTTTAAAGTGAGAATGGGAGCTAGGGTTTTTATAGGCAAAGAAAAGGGAGTCGGGGTTTGAGGATCAAGTGATGACTGTGTGATGTATTCTTGCAATGTTGGTGATGATGTTGGACTATCCAAAGGGTCTCCTGAAGAGGAGGTGGGCAAATTTTTCAATCCTGTGTTATCTCAAGCTTGCCAACCTCCTGCTTGTTGTCCCGATTTCAGAGATTTATTAAAGGTTATAGGTGGATATTGTGTAAGCTGCTGACCACTCAAGGATATCAAGCTTTTTGTTTCTGAGGAAACTTACCAATTTACCAGGTTATTAGGTGTTCTTGATGATATTCTGCAGTTTTGCTTTGAGATGTTATCTTAAGCAGATCAGAAAGGTCTGGTTAGTGTCCTTCCAGGAACTAAGAACAAAGATGAATGGAACACCAGTTCAACTATCTGTGGAAGGTATTAGAATTTCCAGATCTGCTTAAATGAAGAGATTTTTACTAATTTAGTCATTTTATCAATGACACACTTATTATTTTTGCAATTATTGCTATTTCTACAGCTCAGTTATCTTAGAGACACTAATTATCACATATGATTATAAAAGATTGCTCTGGTGGTAGGAACTCTTGCGCTAGCCTGTGGGTGGAATTTACCTGAGGCAATTGCCAGGGCTTTGATGGTTTGAAAGCAAAGAACTTATTGGTGAGCGTGTGTACACATGTGTGCTTGCTTCATAGGGAGATGAAGAGGTGTGAGTCACGGGGCTTCAGCCCAAAGCATGCAATCTAGTATATAACAAGAAATGCAAGAAGAGGTTTTATAGGGGAAAAAAGTAAAAAGTAAAAAATAAGTAACAAATAAATTATTATTTCCCTGGTACAAAAATTGAAAGAGGCTCCTTAAAAAAAGGGGTACTTCCTTTTTTTTAAGAAATCAATTTTATTGATACATACTAATAAAGCATAAATCCATCCAAAGTGTTCAATCAATGGTATTGGTATAATCACATAGTTGTGCATTCATCACTTCAGTCATTTTATGAGCATTTTCATTATTCCAATAATAATAATAAAAATAAACAAAAAACAAACAAAAACCCTCATCACCTCTCAATTTCTTTATGCTTCCCTTGCCATACAAAGCTGCTATTCTGTGTCCGTCTCTCTAGTTTATTTGCCTTTATATTTTGTAAAAACAGTCTTATATATGCAATATCATTCATATTTGTTTTTTACGAATTTAATGAGGTTTCACTGTTGTATAATCCCGTGTTATATTTTTAGCTTTCCTTCTAATAATATACATGACCTTAGACTTACCCTTTCAACCACTGTCATACCCATATAATAGCTCTACTAGTTACAAACACTATGATGTGCTTTCAACATTTTTGTTCATTTACAAAGATTTCCAATCTTTTAACCAATTCTGCACAGACTAATCTTCAGTTTTCCATTCTCTTCAATAGTTTGAAATAAAAACCATCGACTTTCCATTCTCTAGCCTCATTCTATTTTCTGGTGGCCTATATTCTAATTATTAATTCCATGAGTTTATCCAATATATTTAGCTCATAATTGTGCAATCATACAATATTTGTTCTTTTGTATCTGGCTTGCTTCAGTCAACATAATGTCCTCCAGGTTCAGCCATATTGTCATATGCTTCACCTCTTCATTTCTTTTTACTGGCACATATATTCCATCGTGTGTATATACCACAATTTGGTTTTCTTTTCTTCCCTTTCCCCCTCCTCCACCTCCACCGCACTCCCCCACCCTGCTGGTTTTGCTATTGTGTCCATTTGCTCTCCAATCCTCTGTATCTACTTTTCTCTCTCTCTCTCTTTTTTTATCTTCTCTTACAGTCTTTCTCCTCCAGGATTCACCAGGATTCAATCCTGGGACCTCTGATGTGGAGAAAGGTTTCCTGTCAATTGTGCTACCTCACTTCGTGGTCTCTGCTGTGTGTCACCTTGACTCTCCCCTTTGTCTCTCTTTTGTTGTGTCATCATCTTGCTGTGTGACTCATTTGTGCCAGTACTGGCTTACTGCATGGGCACTCGACTTGTTGCCCGGGCACTCAGTTCGCCACTCAGGCACTGGCTCACCATGAGGACGCTCATGGGGGCACTTGTGTGGGCACTCAGCTCACTGTGCAGGCACTTGGCTCGTCATATGGGCACTTGGCTTGCCACCCCGGCACCCACGCGGCCACTCAGTTCGCTGAGCAGGCACTTGGCTCATAGCGCTAGCACTGGCTCGCCAGGCAGGCATGCTTTCTCTTCTTCTTTTTCACCAGGAGGCCCCAGGGATTGAACCCAGGTCCTCCAATATGGTAGGTGGATGCCCCATCACTTGAGCCACATCTGCTTCCCCACAATTTCTTTTCCATTCATCAGTTGATGGATACCTAGGTTGTTCCCATCTTTTGGCAATTGTGAATAATGCCACACTATGAACATTGGTGTGCAGATGTCTATTCATGTCACTGCTCTCAGTTCTTCTGGGTATATAGCTAGTAATGGTATTGCCAGGGTCATACGGCAAGTCTATTTTCATCTTCCTTAGGAATTGCCAAACAGTCCTCCATAGTCCACCCTTCTTTTTACTTAGAACATTCTTCAGAGAAGTTGTAATTGCAATCCTTTCTTTGCCCTTTTGAGATGCATATAAATCTTTTTAAAAGTTAAATAAGGCTTTTGCCAGATTTTCAACCCAAGGAAGTGTTTCTCAAAGATGTGGGAGCCATTTCTCTGAAATATAAACATCAGGAAAGTTAGCACTCCTAGCTCCCCATTTCCATGGGAATTTAATTTAAGTGTCTGGCTCCAAATTATAACCATCTCTATTACAGAGATATGAGAAGTTTTATTATTCCTTTGAATAGAGGCAATTAGCAAACATAAAGACCACCCCAATTGCCAGGTGTTTTCAAGATGAACTATGTGTGACAAATGGTCCTGTCAGTCCTCTTACTTGAAGACTAGTGTTCATTTTTCTTGAGAACCTGTAGGTAATGGCTATATAAAAGGGTGAGATTTCTTTTTCTTTTTTTTTTCTTTTTCTTTGCAATTTTGTTAGCTGGTTGCCTCTGATGCATCGCATTCTGGTTTAGGCTTATTAAAAAACAAACTTGCTTTTCTTACTCTTTAACCATTGTGGAGAGACTATCTGGTTGGGAAAGGATTTTCTTTTTCTTTGTATTTCCCCAATGGTTTTCTGGAGGCATCTGAAAAAGTTCTTCCTTATTCTTGAAAGAAAGGAAGTCAATCTCTTCCTCACTGAGCTTGAATAAGAAACTCTCTAGCCTTGATTGCTTCTGGCAGCCATCTTATAACCACAAAATCTGGTGGAAGCTGACACTAGGGTTAGCAGAATGGGGAGAGGGGAAAGAATCTGGCTCCCTTAAGGACATAGTTCAGCTGCTGAATCAAGCAAATCCATCCTAACTATGGACATTCTGTTATGTAAATATATATATTTTTCTCATTACTTAAGCCATTTTGACTTGAACTTTCTGTTATTTTCAAGTGAACACATCTTAACAGAGAATTTGCTATGGAACTTGTGAAAAGCAGAAGTGAAATAGGCTACAGAAGCAGCACAGAGGGCCCAAGAGAAAGGTAACATTGATACCTGTATTACTGTCATATCAGGGGATCCTTGAAAGCCAGTGCAGGCCACTGCCTTGGAACTGGCCCTGTAAGTCTCAGAGGGACACATTTATGTGCTTAGAAAAATAAATAAAGTCAGGAATCAGGTTAACATAAGAATATATTCTTTCACTAAGAGTCTGCGTATTTCTCACTTTGTAGTTGAAAGAACTGTTAGTAGCACCTGGAAAGAAGTATAGGGACTGGTTTCTTCTTGTTCCTATAAATAAGAAAAATGTTTTGCTAGAGTTATAAATGGGGAAAAAATGAATGGATGGAGATTTGGGGCACATATGGCAAGAGAATTTTTGTTAATTTTGCATAAGAAGCTCTGCATTTAATTGTTTATCAAGAGGCCATTATGAAATGGACAGCCCTCAAGGAATAAATCCTCCTCAATTTTTAAGTAATTGGGCATTGGTCTTTATACTAGAGGATGGGAGGGCAAGTCTTTCTTTAATATATGCTTTGCAGTATCTTCATTAGCAAAGTAACATTAATAATATGCAGTCCTTAAAATGCATAAACATTTACAAATTCATTAAGCTAAGTAACAGCTTTCTTGGAATGTTGACAGAGAAGAGTCATAATTCTATTTGATTGATGGTTTGAATGGTTATGCCTTTTGTAACTTGGTAGCTTTCCACAACCTTTTCCATTCAAAGCATGCAGGTTGAATATAATTACAAAATATTGTACTTGAAAACACTGAATGTGATTTTTTAAACATTTTGTATAAGAAATAAATGATCATGTAATTTTTAAAGGAATATACCCGTTATTATTAATAAAATTTATAGGGCCAATATTTACTCCCTTGTCTTACAGTTGTGAATCAAAAAATATTTACCCTGGCCCTTTATCTTTAAGACAAAACAATATCCCCACCTACTGTTCAATTATGACAAGTCTTGGATGATTACAGGCCCTCATCCAGCTTTATTTCTAAGCAGCTCTGTTTTGGCAGAGCTTCTTGTGGCTTGCTGCTACATTTCCCACAGCTCAGACCCTTGCCTTGGGTCTCAGGTTTGCCTTAGATCTCAGGTTTGCTCTCCAACATTTCTGATTCCAGGAAAATCAGGTGGGGCCTCAAAGCCTAGTGCTGGCTTGGTTGGCCCCTTCTCAGGAGGGAGCATTGGACATAAACTGCTGGAGGCAAGGAATCTACACTAGTTCTTCATTATTCAAGTATAACTCTTTGCAAAACTTTGGTTAAAAGCCTGACCTCTTATAACTAACCTTTCATTCCTATTATCAGGAATTTTTAAATAGTACTATTTTTAATCATGAAAAATAAACTGAATCAACACCTGGTAATAGACATAAACATTTATTATTTTGTGCTATGGATAGCTAAAAAATTAGTCATTATATTGTTTAAGTGTACAAACTCCAAAGAAATCTGAAATCTGAATAGCAGTTTGCTATTTTGCTGGTAGTTCAGACTTTGCAAGAAAGAAATACTGAGTGCTTTTGAGAGACATTTCTCCTCCCAAAATATGAGTGATAATAAGGATAAAGCAATGAGTTTTGAAATTATATAGTCATATATCAGATCAGTACTAGGAATAAAATCCACCTGGTCGATAAGTTGGTATCATCTGTCTTGAGCCTGATTAGGACATGGTTTAAATGAAACAAAGTCTGTTTGAATGGTTTGGGGATATGGTAGTTCAAGTCTCTGAAGGGAGGAGTGTCTCCTTTTTGTTTTTTTCTACCTCTTATGTCTAACACAGCTTATAAATAGTTGTTGAATCAGTGAATAGAGAGGATTATAAAGTGAAGATGAAAAGAACCAAATGACTTGTGTGAGGCTATAGAACTGGCAAAAAAAGGTTGGTTTCAGATTGCAATTTACTGTCACATCCATGAGAACATTACAGGTCACACTCTAGCTTGTCTTTGGTAAAAAGATTACAGACATGTGAACTGAAATTCTAAAAAATCAAATATTTTTCTGTTATAAGGATACAGGAAAATTGTCTGCTGAAAATCATTTGACCTAATTCAAAACTTTAATGTTTTCATTCCATTCTCAAATTTTTCTTTCCATGATATTATTCAAAAGTTGTCAGACTCCCTACAGAGTATGCACTGCTTTTGGTAACTATAATCAAGGCCTTTGCCACACTGAGCCAAGGTGATTCTCCTCTGTGTTTCTTAGAGCTGAGCCAATGGCAATAATATACTCTACTCTGCAAAGAAAAAAAAATTCAAAAAGTTTGGCTAACATTATTTTGGTTATCAGGGAAAGGAAACAATATAGTATTGAAAATTCAGGAGCATTAAATTGTCTCAGCAATTTTTTTAAAATTTCTACTAGAAAATGCATTCTGAGAACACTACTTTCTGGATTATTTTTTCTTTTTATCATTGGCTTCCTCTCCTCTATAGAAAGGATAAATTTTCTGTGAGCCTTTTTACTTCTACAGTAACAAGCCAACTGAATAGCCAAATAGAATTGATTCAAGCAGAAATGCATTGTTTTGCTCACATTCCTATTTTGAAAAGAGAATACTGTGTAAAGAAAATAAATATATCAATCATTCTTTTGCTAAGCTAGTAAGAACTTTTGTTGGGTATGGAAATTCATACAATATAAAAATGCAGCATATCTGCTGGATTACTAAATTTGTTAGAATTCATAAAATGCTTTTAAAATGCCTGGCTACATAGCAGGGGCTTTGTTTAGATTTGTAAACTAAAATATAAACACAGTAGCAAAGCCATGGATGCATGGTAATAAGAGGTCTAAAATTTAAGGAATAACCACAAATGTCCAAATTTTTGTCATATTAGTGACATGAGAAAATATTTTTCATTACTTTTTACTTAACTCTGGAGGTAATAAACAAATGTTGACTATGTGATATCTATTTCTACATCCATATAAATATTTTTTATTATTGTACTTTTAATTTCTAGCATATCACCAGGTCTTTGAATTCTGTTTCAGGAGGATAGGATGCCTTGGCTCCACTCGTATTTATAGATGGTACGTGAAGCTCCTTTCCTTGACTGGTCATAAGCAGGACCCCTGAGGACCAGTGGCTCTCAAAGGATACTTTTCAAACCCCTCCCATGGAAGGCTTCTCCAACATGCAGCTTCCCAGGCCCAGCCTTTGGAATTTTGATTCTGGAGGCCCTATCATGGACATCATTGATGAGCCGACCAGGTGTTCCTAATTCAGGGAGTTCCCCACAGCATAGAAAATTATTGTTATCCTTGAACAGATGAGGCATATGCAAAACCTGAGAGGTTAAATTACACAATTAAAGTTGGTACAGCTATTGGTATAAAAGCTAAAATAGGCATGCTGAATGCAGTAGACTTTCTTTGTAAATTAGAAATTTAACTAGAAATTCAGTGCTCTTGACAAGGCAGGATTAATGAGTCCAATTTTGAAACTTTCCCAGTCTTTCATCTTTAAACTGGATACTAATCCATATTCTTTTCATTGTACTTCAATCTACCCTAGTTATTCTGTACCTCATTTTGTATATTCCAGTGCAATTTAGCAAATATTTACTAACCACCTACAATGTGGAAAGCACTTATTTATTTTTCTTTCTTTCATTTTGGAAAGCACTTATTTTGTTTTCTCTCTTTACACTTCAGTGAACACATTTTTCTTTGACTACTTATATTTTCTCTTAATTTACAGCTCAAACCTAATGAATTACAACTTATCAAATTTGATATTAAAAATGGCTAGCTATTTAATTATATTTCATATTTAGCAATCTTTGTACTTTTAGACTGACTCAGTAAATTAATTAGCTACTTAGGCAATGTAAAACCTTAATATGTTGAGTTATGAATTTTTAATATAGCAATTTTTCTGCTCATAGTTAAAATATGCTTCTGGCAATAATTTTTGGAAGTACAAACATTTGTACCTAATTTTCTCTTCTGTTACCCTGCTCTAAATTTAGGGCTAATATCTCAAACTCAAATTTCGAAAATAAGTTTGCTCTGGTAGACATAATAAACAAAAAATAAAACTGAATGTCTTATCCAGAAAAGAAAATCAAAGATAGAATCATAGAGTTTCTAAAAATAGGGATAATAGTATCCACTTTCTCCAGTAATATAAGGATACTCAGAATGACACACACACACTACTGATGACTCTAATGTGTAAGCAATACATCCATTCTATAGGAAGTCTAGAGTACTTTAAAGAAGCTAATATTCCTTAAGGATTTATTGATAATATTAACATATTGGACATTTTCTATGTGCCAGACTCTCTGTTATTTGCTTTAAATGAATTGCCTCATTTAATTTTCACAGGAACCTTATTAAAATATTCATTTTATAGATATGAAACCTGAGACTTGGAGAGGTTAAGGAACTTTTCCGAGGTGACAGTCAAGATGGCACATGAGCTGAAGTAATCTGACTCATTTAGGGGAAAGAATAGTTAGATAGAAAACAAGCATACCTCAAGCTTAAAGCAGAATTGGAATGGGATTTTAAGAAGGGTTTTCTATACTTCTTTACCATCCCATAAATTATTTTTGTCTTATCATCAGGTTTCAAAGACATTGGACAAAAATTAACATAATCAACAAAAGAATAAATTAGTTCTTATTATCGCAGCTTTCTCCTACTGGCTTCTTCAATCTCCACTGCTCTCTTTCTTATTATCTTATTAAAAACCTGGGTGGTTTTCTTATTTTATATCAGAAATCACTACATTTTTGCTTCATCAAAATATTTCCAATGGAAATTAGATATTTTAAATGTTTTAAAAGCCTATTTGGAGCAAAACCTTAATATTCCCATAGACTTTATTTTAAAGGTTATTTCTCGAGTATTCTTACTCCTTAATTCTAAGGCAAATGTATAAACATTTCAATGAATGAATTTTCTTGTTTTTTGTTCCTCTCATCCATAGATATGCTGAAGTAAAACTTCGCATCAGGGATCACAGCCAAGGCTGGTGCATATGCCACTCAAACCTGAAAAAGATCATTACAGATGTTAGAGGTTTCTATTAACAACGCATATGTAGCAATTGTAGGAAGGGTTAGGACAGGATCAATTTATAAATGAAGTTGTAGCTCTTCCAAATACATATGTGCACTGTTGCTCCATCTGTTCTTTTAATATGCCCTATAAAATCAAGAAACAAACAAAAGGAGAATATTTGCTTGAGGTTGGATTTAAAAGCTGGAGCAAGAAAAGGATGAAGACAATACACTTCTGATGAGTTTACCATGTAGCCAACCACTCACCTCCAGCTCGGATTTAAAAATTTGTTCATTTGGTTGAGGCATTATTAGATAGTGGAGAAAGCAATCCTTAATAGGGTAGTATTTTAAAAAGATAGTCAAATGGTGAAATCATTGTGGACTAAGAGCTTTAGTTATCTAAAGATACAATATCAGACTTTCAGCTTTCAGTTTTAACTCTTAAAATGAATTATTATTTGTGAACAAAAACTACTGATTTTTCAACCTAAGAACAACTTAAAAGAGCAGGTAAGAACTAGAATAAATAAAAATAATAAAATTTCTGATGAACATACAAGGGCCCAAAGATCTTATTTTGGAGATAGCTTTTCTAGCAGGGAGTTAATTATTAGTAGGTAAAAAAATGAGCATTCAGGTGTCATTAAACTATCTGCACCTCTCAGCTTAGTTTTGATAACATTTATGAGAGATTTGAATTGGAGAGTGTTTTTTTGTTTCTTTGTTTCAAAGAGACATGAATTTAAATGATAAGGCAATTGATATATCTTGATACACAATCCAGGTATACCAGGCCCTTTAGGAGCTGAACGCTTTCTTCCTAAAATATCCTCTCTTGGCCTAACTTGTATTTGTACATCATAATTCAGATTACATAGTACCTCTTTGAAAAGCCATTCCTAACCACCTTACGCCTAACTGAGTCTGGTGTCCATTCACATATTTCTGTGGCATGTATGTTGACTCCCATTAAAGTACATCACACACTATAATGCTTGCTAATTTATTTGTGTCCCAAAAGAGACTGTGGGCTCCTTAATAACAACTCTCTCATTATTTCCCAGTGTTTGGCATGGTGCCTTATAGTGTCAATAAGTATTTATTGAATATATAAATTGATGAATTCATTATGGACCACAATAACATGAATTCATGGTTTTAGTCTCTCCAAGGCATTATGGCACAGCATTTTTATTATATGTTGCAGGAACACCTTAAGATAGCCTGCTTCTTGCAAAGGACACACCAAAACGCTTAAAGATTAGTAATACATTATTCAGTGCGTTCAAATTTCACACTCATTATACATTTCTTTTTTCTTTTTTCTTAATATGGTCAAATGTGTCTGTTTAAAGAGGGAATGTGGAATACTTTCTTTTCTCAAGAAAAATAGTGGGAAATGTAGAGGTTATAGAGAAGGATAAAAGAAAACTTTAGCAATTTGGAGCAAGCTGAAAATTAGTAATTTTTATCTGGGACAAAATTAGAATTTCAGGTTAGAGAGGAATTTCAGAGGTTATTTTGCCCAAATCCTTTATTTTACAGAGAGGTAAAGTGATTTTCTCAGGGTTGTAGTACAATAAATGAATCTGTAGAATACAGATTCAATCCCAAAGGCTCTAACTCTAAATCCAAGTCTCTTCCAAGTTATCACAGTCCCTTCAACAGTGAAAGCAGAAATGGCATGTTTCTGATTCCAAGTTAGCAATAGAAAACTCTTATAATCAGAATATGTTTACTGCTCTGTGTGATGTAAATGAAGAAACCCTCTGTTGCCATTTTTTGATGTAAATTCCTTCCACTGTAATAATACAATTCCACTAGAATCAAATGAGCAACTCTATGTAAGGTCATCTGGCAGGACATATACATAAATGAATGCAGACTTACAGGAGAACACACAGGATATAGTTTTCAGGCACGGCTCAGTCTTTATAGTTTATTATGAGATGCAATTGCATTTCACTTAGTCCTGAAGGATGATTCTAAAGAAAACCAGAGCTGAATTATGTCTTCTGATCCAGATTGAAGTCGCCTAATTTCAGTGTGTGTGTGTGTGTGTGTGTGTGTGTGTGTGTGTGTGTGTGTCTGGTGGGGGCAGGAAGCCTGCTTAGGCTGGAGGAAATCAACCTAAGGCCATAGAGCAGTAACTCAGAGTAAAGGGGTATCAGAAATGGGTTGGGGTGTAAGAAATGGATCAGCCTTTTTGGCTTTATTATTTAAAACATCTGGTAAGTTTGGGAATGTTAACTTCTGTAGTTTATTAATCAAGGGAAACTAAAAGAAGAACACTTATCAATGGGTTGTTTTAGGGTTTTCATGAGATGAGGCATCAATAAACAATAGATCTTGTTACTTGTTATTATCTTCACATTTCACAGTTGTAGCTTAACCAGAATTTGGCTGAGGTTTGTACCACCCCAAAATACCTAAGAAACAGAAGATGAAGTAGAAAAATTGTATAAAACTCATCTTCAACACATCATAACTGTGGGGAACCCTTTATTTTCTTTCCCCTCTGGCAGTGCATCACAAAAATAATGATACTGTCTGTTACTCAAACTTCTCTCTGAATAAAAACTGTATTTTAAGAATCTGAAAATATTTAAAAATTTGTATTTTAAAGAAACAATGAAGCAAGAAAACTCTTTCCAGTGCTTGTGATTATCTTTTCTATTTTACCTTTCTATAATAAATTTTATTTGGAAAAAGTTGTGCTCAAAAGCAGTGCTTTGTTATATGATATTGGGATAAGATGCATGGGAAAGGACTTAAGAAAGAGTAACTGGAGAAGTTATGTTCCTGCAGAGAATCCCAATCCACTTATAAATTATTTCTGAGGAGAAAAGAAATTGAGGATTTTTAAATGGATAGCAGTTGTGAATGCTCTTTGCCAACAGACAGAGAAAACACAGCAACATGTGTTATAGTGATGTTTACTTTTATATTTGGAGTTGCTAAAAAATAATCCCCAAAAACCACCATGCAAGCGAGGTAGGAATTCAGGCAATAATAACTGCTAATGTTTATTTTAAAACCTACTTCATGCTAGATGTTGTTTGTGGTTCTTGTATATGAATTATATCACTTAATAGTTATACATCCAAGAGGGTCCATTTGCCCGATGTGCACAGAAATCAATAGAGTTACCAAATTTTTGAGAAAAGAAGAGTTTATTGCATGGTCAGCCAGCAAGGAGACTGGAGGCAAGCCTTAAATCTGTCTCCCTGAACAAAATAGAAGCAGCAATTTTATACTGTTTTGAAAAGGTGGACTTAGGGGAGAGGCTAAGGATAGGGTGAGATGACACAGGCAAATCCAGTTTGGGAAAAGCAGCTGAGTGGCATGATTAAGGATGATGTGGGCTAGTGTAGTTTGGGAAAGGTAGGGTTAAATGGAGCATGCTCTGTTGCAATTATCCTTGGTCCTGAAATGGAGGCCTAGCATGCTCTGTGACTAGAACCAGTTAAGAGCCAGCTTCAGAAATAGTAACTTACCTCTCAAGGCAGCAAGCCTCCTATGAATAAACAAGAAGTGGGTATTTGAATGAAAGTTTCTAGAAACTTCTACAAACCAGTGAAAGTGGGGGCTTCTCTGAAAAGTGTGTTAGTAAGTGACAGTTTTAATGGGCATGGTAAGTGGCAGTTTCAATGGGCTTGGTAAGTGGTGGTTTCAGTGGGGATGGTAAGTAGCCACTTCAGTCCTCCCTTTTTAGTTGGCACATTACTCAACCTTGAAGGATTAGGTGCAACAATCATTCTAGCTACTTCCTGCTGACTCAGGGCATGGGTTGGAATTCAAGGAATGGAACACTTCAGAGTACAGTTGGAAGCATTCTCAGGTTCTGGGCTGAGGAGGTGGCTCTGGGATGTCTATTTCCCTCACTTCATCTGCTTGTTCAGGCACAGGCTGGAACCCCTGTTCCATAAAGAGTTCAGTAGACCACAGTCTCTGGGATACAGATTTGACAACAAGGTTTAAAACTATAGGTCTGAACATAAGAAGCTCTGCTATTATTATTACAGGATTTTAAATGGGCAAAAGCTAAGACACCTTGACTCCCACAGGGTTCATATAGATGAGTTATTAATCACATGCAGCTAGGTAGCCTATTTTTGCATATTTAACTCAATCTGGCTGGAGGTATTTGCATAAGGGCTGCAGGAAGTGTTTGCTACAAGCGTTCTCCTTCTTGTTGTGCTAAAAGCTAGTCTAAGGCTATCTGATTGTCCATGACAACATTTGCCACCAAAGAGCTGATTGAGACTCGAATGGCTAGGAGGGGAGTTCCTCAACCATTGTAGTTAAATTGCATAAATCTGCTTCATGGTAAGCAAACCCACCCCAAGGTGCTAATAGTCCTATTGCTAATCTTGATTCAGCTATAATTATGCCTAGTTCCTGAACATGCCAGAAATGATTAGTAGGTTGGTATATTTAAATATCTGGCTTCAAATACTCTAATCTTTTATCCAAACATTATTTACACATTGGAACATTCTGACCTGGATGTCAAAGATGCCTACTTTAAAACCTTAAAAAAGTAAAGGTTTGTGAGGTTTCCATAGACAGTCAATTCTTGTGACCATGGACACATTAAATTTTCTATGACCAGAGTGAGGTTATGTATAGTTACTTTATGATAGGCAAATTTCCTCCATTGGGCTACAGATACTAAGGTAACAAATATACTAGCAAAAATTAAGCCTAATGTATTTTTTTTTAAGATTTATTTTATTTTTAATTATTTCCCCTCCTCCCCCCCAGTTGTCTGCTCTCTTGTGTCCATTCATTGCATGTTCTTCTGTGTCTGCTTGCACTCTCAGCAGTACTGGGAATCTGTGTTTCTTTTTTGTTGCATCATCTTGCTGTGTCAGCTCTCCGTGTGTGCAATGCCATTCCTGGGTGGGCTGTGCTTTTTGTGGGGGGCGGCTTTCCTTGCAGGGCACACTCCTATTGCATGGGGGTCCCCTATGTGGGGGACACCCCTGCGTGGCATGGCACTCCTTGTGCGTGGCAGCATTGAGCATGGGCCAGCTCATCACATGGGCCAGGAAGCCCTGGGTTTAAACCCTTGACCTCCTATATGATAGGTGGATGCTCTATCAGTTGAGCCATATCCACTTCCCCCTAATGTACTTTTTTCTTGGGCTTGGGAGGACTAGGAGAGGAGTAGTAGGAGTTAACACCCAGGTATCTGTAGTGGCAATGTGTATGCCATACTCTCTGATTATGCAAACACAGAAAAATATGTACCATAGTGGGGCACAAACTGGGGCCCACTGTTGATTCCACATAGTGACCAGATGGCTTTTAGGTTTTCAAGAGCATTTCTGCCAGAGGCCTTGCATATTGGAGCAGTTTTCAAATCTGATTGAGACCTGTGTAACAGCAAACTCCAGAATGACCTCCCAACTCCATTTGAAATCTCTTAGCTACAGAGACACTATTTTGCTTCAGCATTTCCCCCTTTTGATCAAACTCTTTCTCCAAAAGCATCTCTGACAAATATTTGGTATTGATGTCTCAATGCCAAGAAGGCTCATCCCTAGGAGTCATGACCCAAGTATGGGCAATTGTAGTGAGTTTATATGCAGAAAAAGAGACCATATTGAGCAATAGGATGTTTTTCTTCAGGGAGTGACTCTTAGGCATTAATTATAAGTAAGCTTAGTTTCATCATTACAGAAATAAGTTTAATAGGTGCAAGCTTCAGGGTCAAGGGGTTGTCTTATCAGCATAGCTCTTTTTGAGTAGGGGCCATATATTCCAGAGTTTATTTTCATATGTCTCCCTGTTATAAGTTATAATGGGGATATTTGTTTTCAGAATCTTAGATTTAGTCCTTCCAAAGTTTCTTATTTACAATCTCAGTACATTGGGGGTCCCTGTCCCCAGTGGGGAAGTTTAGGTTTTCCATTCCCAGTCCCAATCTTGCAAATGCCTTTTCATTTTATACCCAAAACACTCTGAAATGCATCAGGGTGTTACATCAGACTGCACAGAATGCCATGATCTTATTTCCTATTCTAAGTTTCATGTCAAGGAAATCTGAGCTAAATTGTCTAAATAAACTAAACAGGCAGGTGAATTAAGATAGTATGCAATAAATCTCTCCTCTGGTTACAGAAATTAAAGTCCTAAAATGCAGACGATATCATCCTTTACCCTGTATTCTGATTTGCCTTAGTCCTAACCACATCACTCCCATGCACATGCCCAGCTGAAGCCTGATCCCGTTTTCAGCTTCTTCAACAGTTGCCACATAGAGTAAGGCTGCTGCTTCAGTACCTCCAGAGTTGGAAAACTCTGAGCCTCAATGGTCACACAGACATCCAAAGTTCCAGGGAGCTACCAGGTCACATACACATGGAACAAAGCACTGCCAAATTTAGAAATAATAACCAAAACCCACAAGCAAATGCTACTGCTGTAAGAGTTGACAATCTAGGTCCTCATTCCCATATTCACAGTTTCCATATGAGGCTATTTCCAGAAATAAAAGCATTTGACAATTAACTTATATTGAGGTTATCTACCACAGACTACAGCAGAAATTTTGTTCTACATTAGATTTGCTTCTTTTTTAAGTCCTTCCTTGTTGAAGATGAAATTCTAACCTCCTTGCATGTACTTTAGAGAAACATCAGAGTAAAGCAATGTCCCTGACAAGATTTGATTGTTCTTGTGACATGTAGCATTTTTAAGGAAAAACTAAAATTATGACTAACATTGTACTGTTGTTTATCATAATAAGCAGATTAGGATCAGGACATATCATTGACAATGAGAACACTGCCAAATTTCTAGAATATTTTAAAATTTTAAAATATTCATATGAATAACATTTTACCCATACAAATTCAACCCATGGAAGGTTAGAAAATGCCTTTTGATTTTGACAACACTTCCCATACGACTTGTAATGTACCAAATGAACTTAGGTCTTTCTGGTGCCTCCATTTTACAAGGCAAAAGAACAAATCCCCTGGATTTTCCCAGGCCCCAATAGAAAATATTAAAATAAACATTCTTTAGGTTTGGCCTGGAGGAGACAGAATGTCAAAAGTTGTCAGGTTTGAATATATGTTTAACAGGAAAGTAGGTCACTGTGAAACAAGATTTGATTTTTTATTTAACCAAGGTTAGAGAAGAGACTTAGTTCTTTTAAAAGTAAGCAGACTTGCTTTATAAAACAATAAAGGATGATAAGGCCAATATAAACATCAACAAGAATATTATTCTGATATGACTTAGAATTTTTGTCTTCAAAGGAGCATACGAGATGAGGAAAAAAGTTTTATAATTTCTCACCAAGAAAAGTCTAATAATCCAAGTAAAACCTCATCATTTTAACAGAGAGAAAACAAAACTCTAGGTTTTGTGTGAATTTACTGTTTGATATAAAAGCTCTTAAAAATTATATAGAAGCCTATCAAATCTCAGGCAACATCGACTGCTACAAATAAAAGAGGTTTAGGTTTTGTCCTGAACATTCCTGTTTCTCATTTTTGGGAAAACCAGTCATTTTACTATAGGACTAAACTACACCTCTTTTCCTTAACAAAGCACATCCTGCATACTTTATATACCTTGTACCTGCCTACCTTGAGTTACCAAAAGGATCTTTGAATTGTCTTCAACCATCTTACATAACAAGTATTCTTAAAATAAAGTTGTCTAATAAAATCAATTTTGTTAACCACAAGTTTAAATTTCCCTCATTTTAAAGATCTAATATATATGTTAGCTTATTTTAACAGTGAACCTACATAAATTTAGGGAGAACATAAGTCGAATAAAAGTACAGGTTTTTAGTGTATTTAACACTGATAGCTCAGAACATACAGCTGTTTTAGCGGGTGGTTTTCAGAAATATTGTTTTTTTCAGTTTACCATTTTATCAGTATTCCATGTGAGATATATTATGAATAATTTCCAAAACAGCTTTCTGGAGACATGTAGGGAGGTCTGGTTTATAACTATGGCTAAGCTATGATTTAATTGCAGGTTTATAAAAGCAGCCAGCATTTTTTTCAATTTTTCCTTCACTTCAGATTAAAACCCTCTTTGTTTTCATAACATTTCAAAATTAAGAACAACCATCCTCAAAAGCATAGTGATTATCAGGCTATGGGAAAAATACTACAACTGATTAATTTGTCTTAAGCATAATTCAGGAAAACTCTTCTATAGCTCTCAAGGACATTTTTCTTTCCTTACTGAACTTTTTGAAATTTGGCAATTGTATTCAATTACTCCTTTGCAATTGTGGCTACCACAGCAAACGTATTATTAGGAAAAATAATCCCAAACTGGGAAACCCCCTTGGAGCTCTACAGTACGTGAGGAAACCTTTCCCAGGACAAGTATATTTTGCAACATTTTCATGTGCTTATCATCTTCAATCCTCAGGATTGGTAGAAAGAGCTCCAAACCAAACCCATTCTTCCCCACAGCTGCCCTAATTGGCTCTGTTCATACACCCACTATTTGAATTGTTTCTGAACTCTAAGAGGAGGGTTCATGAAGCAGGGTTTTAAGATAAATAAGGTGGCCCTAGTATCTATTAGAGCCCATATGCCCCCATTGTAATTGTTTCCAATTATCAGATCTATTTACCTAAAGATGTGATATGGACCATAGGAAAAGCCTCTGCTGTTTGCCATTGCAGCCTTAACAGTCACATGGAAAAGCATTTGCTTTCTTAGAGGACCAACAGCAGTGTTGTGGGTGTGTGTGTGTGTGTGTGTGGAGGGGGTTGTTTGCTACTTTCTTAGGAAGCTCCTCGCAGTCCCCCCTCCAATGCCTAGGCTGTCCACAGTAACTACACCCCAAACCTCAGCTCCTAGAAGGCCAGAACCATCAGGCCCAGGAGCTCCAGACAATCCCTCAAGCTTGATAATGCTTTTTTTAAAAGTATATTTTTAAAAAATATATTTGGATTTAATTCTATGAAAATTCTTTTTATATTTGAAGTATTAGAAGTTCAGTTTCCTTAAATTCAGGAAATCCCAGAGCATAATCCAAATACATATATGCACTTATTTATCTTTAAACAATTTGAATAGAGCTCTTTTAAGGATTTTTTTTCTTTTGGTGTCACCATCCAGAGGTAGGAAATATACATAGCATATTGAGGCTTTTATATATATATAGCTAATTGAAGCTTATAGCTTTAATGAAAAATCTTTAGTCATGAGTCAGACACAAAAATGCAGAAACACAGAAAAGCAAACTTATTAGTTTAAACTATAATTTTTTATCTTTTCTCCAAATGTGATAGCACTGACTTGATTCTTAGTTTTGGTATGGACACACTCTGGGAAAGGGGAGTCAGACTGTGGTATATGAATATAAGATCTTACAACCAGTATATCAATAGAAGGGAGACCAGAATGGGACTTGAACCTAAGACCAGAGACCAGAGTGGGACTCGAACCTACAACCAGAATGTGAGAACTTTAGTGACTGACTTTCACAGGCCTGGGACCTGTACCTAATAATAACCTGGTAAGACTAAGATGATACTCTAACTCATAACCCTAATCAATAATGGCTAAGGTGGGACTCAAACACAGCAACCAGAGTGGGACTGTAATCCACAACCTGAGACCACATAGGTTTTGCATAAGAGTAGGTATCCTGACAAATTTACCCACCCAGAAGATATCTTTACCTGAAACTCTTTCTTCTCTCGAAATTAAGCTGTGCTGAAGGCTCAATGATACCAGCAGGGGACAGGAGAGAGTCTCTGTCATTGAGCCTTTAGACTAAGTGGACTAGGTGGTCGCTCAGGATTGATGACTGGAAAATTCCAGCCCACAAGGGCTGTGGATCCTCGGGCAAAGGTTTTTATGACCAGTACTTCATGGTCACCAAATTGGCTACCCCAAGAGGTATTTGCCCAATAGACGTAGAAGCCAATACTGAGTGTCCAGGATTTCAAGAAAATAAAGTTTATTGCATGGTCAGCCAGCAAAGAGACTGGAGACAAGCCTCAGATCAGTCTCCCCAAACAAAATGGGCTCTAGGGTTTCATATGGTTTGGGGAAGGTGCACTTAAAGGGAGTAGCTAAGGATGGGGTGAGATGACATAGGCAAATCAGTCTGGGAAAGGCAGGAATAAATGGAGCATGATCTGTTACAATTATGCTTGGTCCTAAAATGGAGGCCTAGCATGCTCTGTGACTAGAACCAGTTAGAGCTGGCTTCAGAAACAGTAAATTATCTTGTGAGGCAGCAAGTCTCCTATGAATAAATATGAAGAGGTGGGCATTTGAATGAAAGTTTCTAGACACATCTAAAAACCAGTAAGGAAGGAGCTACTCTGAAAAGTGGGTCATTAAGTGGTCATTTCAGTGGGGTTGGCAAGTGGTGGTTTAAATATGAGTGCAATTATTGTCAGCTCCATTTTACAGATGAAGATATTGGAATATAAAGTTAACAAACTTACCTTGGATCACTTGCAAGTAAGATGCACTTGACATGGATAGAAAGAATGTTTTTTAAAAGAATAGTTACAAAAGCTGAGATTTTCTGAGACTATATGTGCTATCCTATATCAACACCAATGAGGTGGGTATGGAACCATCTCCATTTCATAGACTAAGTGACTCTCTAGAGTAACACACCAGGTAAGTGACAACATGGTAATTCCCTTGGGTTCTAAAGCCCTGGACTGCCCGACAGGTCTCACTTTCCTGGTCTGAAAGTAATCCTTTTTTGGCAATGCAGGACAGGAATATTCTCGTACTGAAGCTAGGGAAGTGCTGGATTCCTCTAGGTTCTTAGCTATGTCACATAAAAGAATTTAAGAATATGTCAGTTTAGTTAGGCCAGTAAAAAGAATTTATTGAGAAATGGGGGAAAAGAACAGAGCTTACTGAGAAATGAGAGGACAGAATAAGCACTGAGATTTGATGTGGGCTCCTCTAGTCAGAGAGAGCACGATTTGGCTTGTGTGATTACCTTTAAACTATTAATTATTCCTGCCCTAGTTAATGCTAAGGGGAGGGGCCCTAGTTATTATTGGTTATCCCACCAAAGGTGGAGGCCAATGTGAGGCCTTTTGTTTGGGATTATCTGGGACCTCCCCTTGCCCAGACAGAGTCCCACGTGGAACACCAAGGTCAAGGTCAAGGTCTTGGCGGGATCTCGTGGCATGTTGTCTGTTGGCCATGTTATAGCCCATCTTCTCTTTTCCCTGTACTAACCGGCCTCACTGTGCTGAGGCCTCAACTCAACTCACTGGAATTCATAGACCCTTTATCAGGCTGCCAGTCCCTACCAGGGCCTTCTGGAAGGGCACCTAAGGGTCGAAGAAGGTGCAACGCAGCAGCCCTGGGCAGCGTAGCAAGGAAATGTCAGTGGTGGCCCAGAGATCAGCTGACCATGGAGCAGAAGCCACTGAGTCACTGTGGGGGTGGGAACCTAGCCAATTTGGAAAGGCCTCTGGGATGCTGGTGGGTCCTCCGTTAGTGAGCAGTGATGCTTAGAGTCCAACATCTTCAAGGCAGTTGAAGGCAGCATCATTCACTATTCATTTTTTGTTAACAGCAATTGAAAAACTGAAGATAATGATATGTATGAGTTGGTGGATTAATGTTAATTCTAATAACCACTAGAATAATAATCAGCTGGAAATTACATTAGGCAATTAAACAAATCTGAAGAAAATATGTGGAACAGAATGATGATAGATGACCAATATGGATCTGATACAAAAATAGGCATGAAAGCCTTCAGATCAAAGTCTAACTAAGAGAACTGGTCCAAGACGACTGAGAGGCAGTTAATCAAAAGACACAAAAGCTTGTAGAGCTTGCTTCTGATAAGAATGTTAAGACACTTGTGGAAACATGATGAATAGGGAGATACTAGGGCTGGAATTAAAGGACAGCAGCTAAAGAGAGATGAATTGGCTTCCTGTGTTGCTAGAGTGAAGGGTTAAGAAGGTAAGGTTATGGACTTCAGAGTCAGACAGATTGGTGTGGGAGTCTAGAGCCGCATCATCTACCAGATGAAAGCCTTGGATGAGTTGATTAGTGTAAATTTCAGTTTCCTCTTCATAAATAAGGATTAAAAACAATACTTTTGAGGACCTCTGGCAGACCAGGATGGTGGCATAAGGTGCACCAAGATTCTGTTCCTTTACATTATCTTTGAAGAACTAGTGAAAACTGGTGGAGTTATCTTTCTCAAAACTCTGGAAAACAGTTAAAGGGCTGCAGTTACTGGATGAGTGCCAAATCAAGAAAACACAACTGAAAAAAGGTAGGAGAATCAAATATTGACAGGGATTTGAAGAGAGAAATAGACCATTCTTCATTAATAGTAGGTGATTGCAATATACCACTTTCAATAATGGAAAGAACATCTAGACAGAAGATCAATAAAGAAATAGAAGACTTAAACAATACTATAAATCAGCTAGAACTAACAGACATATATAGAACACTTTATCCAACTGCAGCAGAATACACATTCTGCTCTAGTACACATAGGTCATTCTCTATATAGACCATATGTTGGGTCACAAAACAAGTCTCAATAAATTTAAAAATACTGAAATCATACAATATATCTTCTCTGACCTCAGTGGAATGAAGCCAGAAATCCATAATAGGGGGAGAACTTCAAAATTCACAATATGTAGAAATTAAACAATATACTTTAAGCAACCAAGAGGTCAAAAAACAAATCACAAGGGGAATTAGGAAGTATCTCAAGGCACATGGAAATGAAAACACAACATATCAAAACTTATAGGATGTAACAAAGGTGATCTTGAAAGGGAAATGTATATATCTGAATTCTTATATTAAAAAAGAAGAAAGACTTCAAATCATTCTTTCAACTGGAGTAGCTAGAAAAAGAAGGGCAAACTTAACCCAAAGTAAGTAGAAGGAAGGAAATAAGAATGATTAAAGAAGGAATAAATGCAATAGAGAATAAAAAAGAGAGAGAATCAACAAAACCAAAAGCTGGTTCTTTCAAATTTAATTGAAACACCTTTATCTAGAATGAAAAAGCAAAAGAAAGGATGCAAGTAACTAAAATTGGAAATAAATTACTATTGACCCCACAGAAATAAAAAGAATTGTAATTGGATACTATGAACAATTGTGCACCAACAAATTAGATAACCTAGATGAAATGGACAAATTCCTAGAAATACACAAACTACCTACACTGACTCAAGAAGAAATAGATCTCAAGAGACCAATAACAAGTAAATAGATTGAATCAGTCATCAAAAAACTCCGAACAACAACAATAACAACAAAAAGCCCCAGACTGGATAGCTTCACTGGTGAATGTTACCAAATATTCCTAGAAGAATTAGCCCCAGTCCTGCTCAAATTCTTCCAAAAAACTGAATAGGAGGGAACAATTCCTCACTCATTTTATGAAACCAGCATTATCCTAAATGCAATTCAGAAAAAGATATCACAAAAAAGAAAATCAGAGATCAATATCCCTTATGAATAAAGATGCAAAAATCCTCCACAAAATACTAGTAAAACAAATCCAAGAGAACATTAAAAGAATTATACACCATGATCAGGTGTGATTTTCCCAGGTATGTAAGGGTGGTTCAATGGGGGAAAATCAGTTACTGTAATATACCACCTTATATGAGTGAAGGCAAAATTACATGATCATCTCAATTGAGAGAGAAAAGGCATTTCTGCATCCCTTCTTGATAAAATTCCAGCACCTCTTCTTGATAAAAGCACGCAGAAAAGTAGGAATAGAAGGGAACTTCCTCATTATAATAAAGGGCATATATGAAAAACCCACAGCTAAGATCATACTTAATCGTGAATGACTAAAAGCATTTGCCCTAAGATTAGGAACAAGACAAGGATGCCCAGTGTCACCACTGCTATTCAATATATACATATTTTTCTCTCTCTTATTTCTTCCTCCTTCCCCCCTCCATTGTCTGCTCTCTGTTCATTCATTGTGCGTTTTTCTGTGTCTGCTGAATTCTCATTAGGCAGCTCTGGGAACCCATCCTGGGACCTTCTGGAGTGGGAGAGAGGTGATCATTCTCTTGCTCCACCTCAGCTCCCTAGTTCACTGCATTTCATATTGCCTCATCTCTGTGTCTCTTTTTTGTTGCATCATCTTACTGTGTCAGCTCTCTGTGTGGGCAGCACTCCTCCTGGGTGGTCTGCTCTCCTGCACGGGGACTGCACTCCTTGTGCGGGGACCACTCCTTGTGTGGGGGGCACCCTTGTGCAGGGCGACCCTCCTTGCGTGCAGTAGCACTCCATGCCAGCTCGCCAGACAGACCAGGAGGCCCTGGGTATCAAACCCTGGACCTCCAATATGTTAGGCTGAAGCTCTATCCATTGAGCCATATCCATTTCTCTGTTATTTAATATTGTACTGGAAGTTCTAGTCAGAGCAGAAATTAATTTTCTTAAATTTCATGGAAAAGAAATTTAAGGTCTCCAAATTGGAAAGAAAGAAATAAAATTTTCCCTGTTTGCAGATAATATTACCCATGCATAGTAAATCCTGAAAAATCCTCAATGAAACTACTATAGCTAATAAACAAATAAAGCAAAATGACAGGGTACAAGATCAACACTCAAAAATTTCTACATAAAAGTAATGAACAATCTGAAGAGGATATCAAGAAAAATATTCCATATACAGTAACAACTAAATGAATCCAGGAATAAATTTAATCAAGAATATAAGGGTTCTGTACTCAGAAATCTACAAAATAGTTTTGAAGGAATAAAGAAGAACTGAATAATTGAAAGGACATTTCATTTTCATAAATTGGATGACTGAATAGTGTCAATTCTACTCAAACTGATTTATAGATTCAACGGATTTCCAGTCAAAATTCCCACAGCCTTCTTCACAGAAATGGAAATGCCAACCACAAAATTTATATGTTTTGAGGGCTAAAGAGACCCACGGGTTCTATGGTCATGGCAGATGGGGTTCACTGCCATGTCAGTTGGCCCTTCTTTGGAGCCGGTGTTTCTGCGTGATGGAACTGGACTCAGATGGGATCTCTTTTCACAAGACTTTCATGCTACTTTACTGGAATTGTAGTTGGTGTTGGGGTTTAAGATATAGTTAGGGGATTTGAATCTCTGGACTGACAATATGATAGCCAGGCCCTGAGCCTCAACAGACTTCAGCTCCTACACTCTGATTTACTGGACTTACCCCACTCAGCTAACACGGAGTTGAAGAATGTCAACCACCACACCATGGAGCCTAGAGTGCCTACAACTGAAAGCAGGAGGATTGCATCCAGTGTCCATGTGGAATCTA
The DNA here is from genome assembly GCF_030445035.2 of Dasypus novemcinctus. Classification (NCBI taxonomy): domain Eukaryota; kingdom Metazoa; phylum Chordata; class Mammalia; order Cingulata; family Dasypodidae; genus Dasypus; species Dasypus novemcinctus. The sequence goes on from NC_080683.1 coordinate 49,919,780, forward strand.
AGCCCCCTCTTGACATAGATGTGCAATGGACACAACCAATCCAATCTCCACAGAGAAAATGTGGCATTGGTGTGGGAAGGGTGGCCATGGTGGCTGCTGAGTGCGGGGAATGGGAGGAAGAGATGAGATGTGGAGGCGTTTTCAGGACTTGGAGTTGTCCTGGGTGGTGCTTCACGGACAATTACGGGACATTGTAGATCCCCCCAGGGCCCACTGGATGGAAAGTGGGAGAGTGTGGGCTATGATGTGGACCATTAACTATGAGGTGCAGCGATGCCTAGAGATGTACTTACCAAATGCAATGGATGTATCATGATGATGGGAGAGAGTGTTGCTGTGGGGGGAGTGGGGGATGGGGGCGGTGGGGTTGAGTGGGACTTCATATTTTTTGAATGTAATATTTTTTAAAAAATGAATTAAAAAAAATTTATATGGAAGGGTAAGAGAACCCAAATAGCCAAAACCATCTTGAAAAATAAGAATGAAGTTGGAGGATTCACATTTCCTGGTTTTAAAATGTATTACAAGGAAAAAGTAATGAAAACAGCATGGTACTGGCACAAGGACAGACATATAGGAATTGAATTGAGAGTTCAGAATTAAAGATCCACATTAAAGGCCAATGGATTTTTGACAAGGTGACAAGTCCACTCATTGGAGAAAGAATAGTCTCTTCAACCAATGATGCTGGGAAAACTGGATATTTATATGCAAAAGAATGCAAAAATAAGTTAAAAATAGAGCAAAGACCTGAATACAAAGACCAAAACTATAAAGACCCCAGAAGAAAACATAGGGAAAAATCTTTATTACCTTGTGTTAGACAATGGTTTCCTAGACTTTACTCAAAAAGCACGAGCAACTAAAGAAAATATAGATAAAATGAGACTTCAAAATAAAAACTTTTTTTGCATCAAAGAACTTTATCATGCAAGTAAAAAGACAATTTACAGAATGGAAATAAATATGTGGAAATCATATATCCAAAAAACACTTAATATCCAGAATATACAAATAAATCATATAACTCAACAACAAAAACATAAACAACCCAATCAAAAAATGGGCAAAAGGTTCAAATAGATATTTCTCCAAAGAAGACATATGAACCTTCCTCAAAGAAAGTACACCAAATGGACAAAAGCACAGGAAAAGATGCTCAACATAATTGTCATTAGGGCAATGAAAATCAAAACCACAAGATACCATTTCCCACCCATTAGAATGACTACTATTTAAAAAATGGAAAATAACAAGTGAATATGGACATATGTTGGTGGGAATATAAAATGGTACAGCCATTGTAGGAAACAGTTTGGCAGTTCCTCAGAATGTTAAGTATAGAATTACCTCATGATGCAGCAATCTTACTTCTAGTTATATGTCCAGAAGTACTGAAAACAGGGACTTGAAAAGATATTTTCACATGTATATTGATAGAGGCATTAGTCACAATAGTTAGAATATGGAAGCAACCTAGGAGTCCGTTAACAGATGAATGCATATACAAAATGTGGTATATATATATATACAATAGAATAGTACCCAACCCTAAAAAAGGAATTGGGTTCTGATACATGTGACAACATGGACAGTTGTGAAGACATCATATTGCCTGAAATAAGCCAGACACAAAAGAAGAGCTATTGTATGATCTCTCTTACATAAAATGATAAGAATATGCACATTCATAGGGTGAGAAATTAGAATATAAGCTGCCAAGGACCAGAGTGATGGTAGGGAATGGAGAATTAATGCTAAAATGGTAGAGAGTTTCTGTCAGTGGTGATGGAAAAGTTTTGCTAATTGATGGAGGTAGGGTAGTACATCAGTGTGGTTGTAATTAATAGCACTGAATTGTATGTTTGAAAGTGGTTAAGAAGGGGAAATTTTAGGTTGTATATATGTTACTAGGATAAAACTTTTTAAAATCCCATAAAACTGTACAACACAAACAATGACCCTAATGTAAACTATGGACTATAGCTATAGTGCAATTATTATATTTCATTAATTGTCACAAAGTTACCATACTAATGCAAAATATAATAATAGGAAAAATTGTGTGTGATGAGGGTAAATGGGAACACTGTGTATTCTGCATGTTTTTTCCATAAACTTACAACTTCTCTAATTAAAAAAACAGTAATTGTCCCACAAAAAATTAGGGAGGAGTACTTAAATCAAATAGTCCATGATGACCTGGTACAGTTTGTGTGTTCAATGCTTGCTAGTCTTTATTACATCACAGTTGAAGGTAAAAGTTTTGCTCCCTTACTAGAGTGCAAAATCACTGAGATCAGGAATTTCCTTAATTATACTTAATACCTAATATAATAAATATTTCTGAACTGTTGAATTGAATAAGGAGCTAATTATTTTCTCCTTTGTAATGGATATTTGCCTGGAAATTATTGATAAAATTTCTGTTTCTTCATAGAAATGCTTACTACCATCTTTATAATTTTATATTATAAAATAATGCAAACTGGTTCAATTATTTTGCAAATAACACATGCAATTTTTAAAGTAATTCATATTCCTGTTTGGCGTTTTTATCAGCTATTTTGTTTTTTACCATAAACTATGGCATTTTAGAATTAATGTTGTTTTACTTACATTATATGTACTCTTTTTGTGCATTTTATGTAATTTGGATTCATATTCACCTGGCCAATAACTTAGGAAATAACTGACTAACAATAACACAGATCATCTAAGGTATATATTTTGCACAGAGGTAAAACATTTTCTTTTGTGTTTTTATTTAGACCCCGAAAATTCATAAACAAGTACCATTATTAATTTCCTCTGTTCTTCTGACATTTAATGAATATGCATTCTTGAAACTATTACGTGAAAGAAGCACAATTTTCTAAGTTCTGCCTACCCACTCAAGCTCTATTCAATGCATTCAAATGCAATGAACAGTCCCAAAGAGCTAAGCATCTTTAGGGCACCTTTGCATGTTTTCATCTTCCTCTATTAGAGTTTATAAACTCCTTTAAAAAGCTGTTTGGGCCATGGCCCATACAGCCAAACCATGACTTTTTGTTTTCTTAGAAAAGTTGTTCCTAAAAGGAACAGAATTAAATGTTCTACAGTATCTGGAATTTACTCATTTACTTAACAAAACTGTATTGATTACTTATCATGTATATACACTAGGGAATGACAAAAACTAGTGCTAAAATTTGCAGTTTTCATAAGAGTTGTTTATCATTATACACTTTCATAAAATTCACAACCATTTCGTTTTCAGTTCAAAGAAAATGGTAAATGTTAATAGGTTACTAGATACCTACTTAAAGCTTGATGCTAAAGAATAATATTTTGTTAAAACTCACTCTGCAGTTTTCCCACAATTTTTCAGTGATTGCATTGTATTTTGATAGTTGCTTATACATTTTTAAAAATTACCAGACTGAACACTTTCCAAAGGGCAATAATCACTCCACTCCCAGTGTCTGGCACATAATAGGAGTTCAATCCAGTTTATCTAATGAATAAATAAAGGGATAAATGGAATTGAAAGGAAATTTCACACATGCACCAACACAAGGGAACTTTGCTACTTTTGCTGCTTTGCTATTTGACTCTTGCTTATCTTTGTGATAGATGAACTATGATTGGACTTTAAATTTCTCAAATAAGAACAGCAAGTACGGTTTAGCTCATTAGTTTGGAGTTTAAGATAATTCAATCTTCCAATCTTTGCTTTCCTGAAATTTACCTCTGCAGGATTAATGAAGAATGATATATTGAACAGATTACAAAAAACTTAAAATCAGTAACTCCCTTTAATGAGCAAATGGTTAGAGCAATGAGGCTTAACATTTTAAAGAGACTTACAATTACTAGAAGCAAATTGATGTATTAATAAAGAAGGTTCATCCATCGAGCAATAGAAACTGAACATATCTCTATTTAGAAATGCCAACTATTTTATTCCCTAAATACATATTGACATTTCTATCCAATAGCAAAAAAGCACTGTTTATAATACTAAAGAGGACTACAGAAAAAATTTGCCCTCAGGATGCTTAAAATCCAGTTGGAATTCTAATATGTGAAAGAATTTTTAAACGATGTTAGTTAAAAAAATGATTAAGGATACAGATTAAAAATTCAAAGTGGAAGGTAGAAAAGTGAGAAAATCGCTATCATAGTTTCTTGCAAGAAATAGACATTTATTTCCATTTCTGGAAAAAGAGAACTTATTTTATAATTCATCTTTTTTTTAGTTCTAAAGTTCACCCTCCCCTGGTCCGCTCTCCCATTAACATCAATGCATCAATTTGCATGAGAAGCCTCTCCAAGATTATTTTTATATTTTAACTTTTTTTCCCCTCAAGGCCTGAATTTTATCTCTGACTTGCCAACCCAAGGGGGGTCACGTCTTAGAAATGCATCCAGGCTTTTCCTTCGCATGACCAAAATTAAAATACCCCGGAACTCGTCCTACTTATCGCCTGGGCTCGCACAAAGAGCTGGAGGCATTTTCTCGTTCAGGCTCCGGAGCAGGCTTCTGGGAACACGCAGCCAACCCGGGCAGAGCCGGCCGCAGGGGCTTCTGGGGTTTGTGGTCTCTGGGACTTTCTCCCTTCCCCCTTTCCCTAAGGATGTGAGGCAGTAGGAGCTGGGCATCTGATTTCACCTCCCGTGTTCCGTGTTCCGTACCGCACTGTGATTCCCGCCGCCCCAGGGGGTGGCACAGAGCTCTGGCGCTTCCTCCCCACCAGCGATGGCTCCCCTCTGAGAGCGCCCTCCCTCTGCAGGACCCTTGAAGGTAGGTAGGAAGGGCCCCTGCAGGCCTTCGAGGACGCTTCTCCTCCCCCACCGCAGGGCTTCCATCTCTGCCTGTGTGGACCACGCTGCCTCTCACGTGTCCTTAGTTTGGCCTGAGTTCGCGCCATTTGCAGAAGCGGGTGAAACTCCGCACACGGTTGTTCTAATAAACTAGATTGCTTCTGCACTGAATCTGTTGATGGATAGGCCCATAAGTCTGTGGCTTACTCCGGTATTCCACGCTTCTGAACTTCGAGTTTGGCTTGATCGTCAACATGGCTCTTGAAGCTCCCTGGGAAAAGAGAGGCGTGTTTTTGAGGCCATTAGAAGGGTTGACAAATCCATTCATTCAGCAGATCTTTTTAATTGAACACCAGCTATACTGGAGGAACTATGTTAAGTGTTGTAGTGTCAAAGAGCCGACGTCCTGTCTCAAGGATCTCAAAGGCTTGTGCTAGGGATGGACATATAGGTATATATGAGACACCCAGAGTAAAGGGTGAAACTGCAAGATAAGGATTAGATAAAATCCTGTGGGATGTGGCTGGTGGGGGAAGCAGGATAGTCTTCAAGGAGGAATTAGTACCATACATTTGGGAAACAGGGGCAGGACTGGGGGAATACATTACAGATGAAGGGACTTGTAATAGTAAAGACAGAAGCCAGACATGTATGGTGAGAACAGAATGTTTTATTGTGTCTGGAGTGTCTGAAGTGGTAGGAAGTAAGCTGAAGAAGTGACTTGGACTGGATTATGAAAGGCTTCAAATAGCTTCAGAGCCTGGAATTGCAGAGACCCATTTTTAACTTGAATTCCATAATGATCAATAGGTAATAAAAGAAATGTACTGTTGTTTAATATTAATAAAATATTCCTTCTGTAGAAAGAGCACATAATAACATGGAGTCTGTGAGCAGGTTGTATTTTTCAATACACTATTTCTGGTATCATAATTAGACACATATTGATCACTTTCTCAGGATTGTTTGTATTACCTTTTCTATTTAAAATCAAGAGATTTACAGTGTATAATATGGAATGCATTCAGATCTGTTGGTTGGCAGAGATTGCTTTCCATTATTCTACTTGTTTTTATTTGGGAAGATTTACGGTTTCAGAAGGGTTTAGAAGGACATGTATAATTTGGAACATGGATAATCTGGAAGACTATTTCAGAGCAGGGCCATGGATTATAAATGATGAAATTCAGAAGTAAAGTTTGGGAATGAAGATTAGGAGCACAAATTGTTCATGCTAAGTATGGTTTTACTCTTTTTTCATGAATGGCAGTGGGGATGTGGCTTTCCAAAACCAGAATTTTGGGGGTCTTGTTCAAATGTGAAAATCTTACCTTAAACAATGTTTTCGAGTGTATCAGTGTGTTAATAGCCTAGTGGATATTGTGGGGGGATCAGAGAGAAAATTTTAGCTCTTACATAGGGCATGTGTGTGCCATGTATACTTAGGCTATACCAAGACACTTAAAGATAAAGGTCAGAGTTATAATGCCAGTTAAATTAGGTGGGGTCCCTTGACTGTGTTCTGGAGAACAAATTGGAGAGGCTGATATTTATCAGTCAAAAGGCCATTACATTAATAAAGACAAGATATTAACGGCATGAGGCAGAAGTAGACAAACATTTAGATATATTAGGTTATAGAATTGACAGAGCATTGTTTAGGAAGATAATTGGGGAGTAATGCCACTGAAACCAAGGAACAAAGTGTTTAAAAAATAGAGGAATGGTCAGCAGGGTCAGACACTGCAGAGAAGTATAATGGGGCTTTGCAAGAGGCCATGAGATTTGGCAGTTACAGTGTCATTTGCATCCTTAATAAGAGCAGCTAGGTGAGGTGGAGGTGGTTGGAGAGTTGTTTTCTTTTTTGTTTTTTAAAACTAGAAGCAATCTCAGCAAGATTATGTATTAAGATACATAATCTTAATAGAAGTCAGTACAGAGGGAGAGATTCAAAGAGGAGAGGAGATGATTGGTGGGCAAGATGCAAGGGGTTGACATGAAATTAGGGTATATTCTTAGGATACTTATAGTCTATAACACAGCAAGTCATTTGCTATAAGTTTTGGGGACCTTACCAAGACTAAACAGAGCGTTCTGTATGTTAGTAGAGGGCCTAGGACCTAGCTTGCTTGTCCATCCATTCATTCATTAGGACAATCAACTGATACTTTTTCAGTGTTTATCATGTCTGAACAGACAGTTAATGAGTTTCATGGAGCCCACTTGCCAATAAGTGACATAGACAGTAAACAACTAATTAAATAATGAATTAGTCAATTGCAATTATGATAACCAATATGAAAGAAGAGTATGGAATGTTAAGGTCCCGTGTATAGGAAGGAGTTGACGTCACCTGAGGGTATCTAGGAAGGCCCTTCCAAGGATAGAACATTTAAACTGGCACCTAAAAGAAAGGAATCTCTGTATTCATCAGTCATGTCAGCCATCCCTTGCAGGCTGCCTGCTTCTTTGTTAACTGTTAGCCTTGCTCTCTGGTCTCCCCTCTGTTATCACTTGGAACACATTTTGTCATTGGGTTGCTTGTGTTGGGAAACTTTCAGGAAACAAGTCTGCAAGCATCTTTCCCAAGCTAGGTTGTGCTGCATTATGGTGTCTAAATGTGAACTAAGTGGCCATTTAATTTTATTCATGCTATATTGATTGCCATTAGGGAAGAGAAAAGGGTTTGGGGAATGGCACATCAATGGTCAGCACAGCCTCCACTGACTTGGCCTCTAAACATCCTTTGGAGGAACCACAACCAGCTTAGAGCCTGCCACTTCTTATTAAGAATATTTGGTAACAGCTAATGAAAGCATGGGTTTGTTTTGTTTTTTTTTTCATTTTAAATTTTAATGCTAAGTCAAGTGATTGGGGAATAAGCATCCACTCATGTCTGTCTGCAGGGAAGCAAAGGTACTCTTGCTGCTATGATTTTGTATTTATATAACACTTGAGTGTTGGCTAAGTGCTTTTACAATCAATGTTATTGTTCAATTTAAAAGATAACCTAAAGTCACCCCTGCCAAAATTTGTTTGGGATGATTCAGTGAAAAGAATCTCTTCTAAAAATGGGCCTTCTGTGATAAGGAAGAATTCCAGACACTCAAAAGACTAGTTATAAGAAAATGTGGCCATTGTCATTTTTTTTCCCCAATAGTTTTATTTTGTTTGAAAGGAATAGATTTTGAAAGGAAAAAACATGGGGCAGGGAAAGTATGGAATAGAAAATAAATACAAATGTAAACTGTTTTGCTAATTGTTTTATTACCATAACAAACTAGTACAGAGAATGCCCTGTACAAACAATGTAATAAGGGTTCAGATAGCAAATGTTCCTCAGAGTATAAGTTGTCAATAGATGACAGCAGCACATGGTACTTTTTTGTTATCTGTCTTTACAATGTTTTTGAGAAAAACAAAACTTATAACAGTAGAAATTTAACTGTACAAGTCAAATCAATACATGATTTGGTTTGTAACCAGGGCATTCAGGGATGTGCTATGAGTGATAGTATATGTTTTATTACATGAACATTAGTGTTTAATATCATTAGGCTTTATCTAGAACAAGGGTTAGGTTTTATAATCATTTGATTTTAACTGGAGCCAGAGTTGCCAACATTTTTTTTGTGCAGTCAGATAGTAAGTATTTTAAGCTTTGTGGGGTATACACTTTCTGTTGCAACTACTCTGTAGTTATAGTGTGAACACAGCAATCAACAGTACATAAATTAATGGGTGTGGTGGTATTTCAGGAAAATTTTATAGTAAGGGGAAGACTAGGTTTGGCTGTAGTTTGACAACCTCTGATCTCGAGGACATCTGAGGTCCCTTTCCTGACCAGGTAATGCTATAGATTGGAGTGGTTGATAGCTGAAAGATCCATGATCATAGGGACCATCTTAGTTGTCTTATTATATCCCCATCTAGCATAGTGCCTGACATATCTCTTGAATAAAGGAATGAGAACAAGGATATCTGTTAGGAAAATGCACAAAGTTATATTCGATCATTATTCAGATTTGCAGGTCCTATGATGTGTACTTTCTGGTACTACTGTTTGGGCTAGAACACATACTGCAGCTGAACATTTAGTCTAGAGAACAAAGTCAGGGGAGATGCCTGTAGAATGAGAAAGAGCCAAAGCTATAAAATTATTGCACAATGCAAATTGATTCCTTTGGAAGGGGCCAGAGAAATGTATCCCAGCCTCTTACCACAAGGCTTTCATTGTCTGCCCCTAGTTTTACATAGCTTTGTTAATATTTGTTCCAGGCATTTTCAGTTTGACCTTCCACCCCTTTCCAATCTGCAGCATCCATACCAGTAGGCCTTGGTGTCCTCTGACTTCCGTTGGGGTTGGCCAGTGGGAAGCACCAGCTGGAGAGCAGAGGCAGGGAAGAAAGTGAGGTCTGGACATTTCCTTCCCATACCCTCCCAATGGAGGCTCATCCCTTAGGACTAAAAGTCACATCTCCTGTCAGCCCTCTTCTCACAGCTTTCTCTCCCCCCAGGTTTTGGTAACTGCTCCCTGCTCTCACCCCATCACTTCTGGGAGAGTGTGGCCTGTTCCGCTGTCGTTATTACTGGCCTCTCAGGCTTTGTGCTACCCCATTAGATTGCTAACACTTTTAGAAACATTTGTTAAAATCCCCTCACATTATCCACAATGAAGTGCCATACAGGTTTCCTGCTAGATCCCGAGGAGTATAGTATTCTTACCACTTTTTCAAAGACATTTATTGTATGTCACTGAATTGTGTTTAAGTTCCCCAAAGTCAGTGACTGTGTCTTATATTCCTTGCAGTCGCAGGATTGCCCGGTGAAAGCATTCTTCCTGCAGGGTGATCCATTTCAATTCCCTCTTCTGGGTTTGGGTATGTTCTACCCCATCCATACCACATCTTCCTGCCCTTGAACACTTTGCATGACAGACAGGGACCTCACTACTCCTAAAATTTCCTCACACAGCTCACAGCACATGTGACTGATAGAATGTGCCTGTGCATGCATATGTTTGTATGCACACTGTCTTTGCCCTGGGCAATGGGGTTTCATGGAACAAGTCTAATTTACATTTCATGGTTCTTTACACAGCAGATTTTTGAGTTCCTTCACCATCTCTGCCAGTTTAAAGCAGCCTGCCTAGAAAAGAATTTCTTACTCCATGCATTGTCTGATCAGTGCTGAGTAGAGCATGAATATGATAACTTTACTTGGAAAACGTACTACTTCCAATGAATGTAAGAAGGATCAACATCTCCTCTTCCTTTGTTTTACAAATATAAGAGGAATATGATTCTACCCCCTCCCTTACTCCCTCTTTCTACTTATTTAAACATTACGCATCATCTGAACAGTTGTCTTTGATGATAACCTTAAGTTTTTCCCTTCTATTATTGGACTTATCTATATTTGAGGCATATTATCAAAAGGGTAAAATAATTTGAAAATTGCGTATCTTTGTAGGACTATGTCAACTAATCCATTTTCTTCTAGTTTTTGTCAAAATATCAAAAGTACAAAAATCAATTTTTAATTGCTTTAGGGAGCATTATTTAAATTATTTTGCTGAACTTTTTACTTTCAGATCTGAACAGCAAATATTAATAGACTCATAGCTTTTAAACTTTTTTTTTTTTAAAGATTTATTTATTTATTTAATTCCCCCCCCCTCCCCCGGGTGTCTGTTCTCTGTGTCTATTTGCTGCGTCTTGTTTCTTTGTCCACTTTTGTTGTCGTCAGCAGCACGGGAAGTGTGGGCGGTGCCATTCCTGGGCAGGCTGCACTTTCTTTCCCGCTGGGCGGCTCTCCTTAGGGGCGCACTCTTTGCGCGTGGGGCTCCCCTATGCGGGGGACACCCCTTCGTGGCATGGCACTCCTTGCGCACATCAGCACTGCGCATGGGCCAGCTCCACACGGGTCAAGGAGGCCCGGGGTTTGAACCGCGGACCTCCCATGAGGTAGATGGACGCCCTAACCACTGGGCCAAGTCTGTTTCCGCTTTTAAACTTTTATCTCTTGAGTTTTGTTTTTATTTTTTTAATTTCTCAAATCACTTTTAAACAGAATAAATTCTAGCTTTTAAAAAAAAATTCCAAAGCTCAAAGCAGTCTATTTTTCTACCTGAGATAAAAGTAAGTTTCTTTTTCTCCTTATAGATACACTTCTTGGCATTGAGGTAAATCTGAGTTCACTTGATTTCAAATTTTTCTTGTCAAACTTTTCCAAAAATTTTTAAGCCCAGCTCAAGAGAGAAACTCTAGTAGTATACATTCATATTTCTACATTTTTTTTCTTCAAAGACTAATGACAAATTTATGAGGGTATAGATCTGTAATAGGAACATGAGACTACTAATATGAAAATTTAAAAAAAAACATTCATTTATACAAAGTGTTCCTAAATGGTGCAATATAAAATGAGGTCACAGAATCTCTGTACATACTTTAATGACTAAGAGTTCACAAATTATGCTCACTTTAAGAAAACCCATTCTTTTCCTTATTTTGGAGCAGAGATTGCAAAGTTATGATGTACAACAAAATTATTACATATAAAAGCTCCAAAACCAAAACCAAAAATTAGTCTAAATTGACAACTTGAAATTAAAAAAAACGACCAGACCTTTACTGTGACTATGCAACTTTTGCTTCTGGGCCTGCAGATTTTTACTGATATAACAACCCCTTAGTTCAACCCACCTCCTTCCCCCACGTCCCCCCCAAAAATATATACCTCTTCCTTCTTCATGGCTGCTTTTGGCAATGCTTCCTAATCTTGAAAGCAAGAGAACCTTCTAAAGTAAATCAGGATGTAAAACAACACTATTTGAATATATGAAAGCCAGCTGAAGAGGTTGCACTGAGAAAGAAAGTACCAGAAGGAAGCAGCACAGTCTACCCTCAAGAGAAAAAGCAGGGGGTGGGGGCTGTTCTGGCACTTCCTCCACATTATCTTCTGATTACAAGAGTGTGGGGTCAAAATTTCAAACTGAAACAGTAGAGTGACTTTGCAGAAGGAGGTAGGAAAGTTAATAAATGATAGGTACAGCAGTAGCTTTAGCTGTCAGTGAATTTCTTTGCTTTGGTATTAGCAATGTCAATACAATCTTTGCTGGTGTCAGTCTTTTCTGTGATCCAGTGTATTTGTCGATTTTGAGTGTCAATCTCATTGCTCATGTCCAGGGCCATGATTTCCCAGGATACTGCCCACCTGAGTCAGGTTTTCCTCTATTTCTTCTTATCTGGCATCATTATTTATGCGTTTAATGTGTCTGCCAGTCCCTGCCCCTGTGGCTGCTTGCTGAAGCCGACCATTTGTCACCCAGCCTGTCTGCTTAGATATTACATTGCTAGATGAGTTGTCTCCACCGTCTCTTCATGTTGCCTTGTAGGCCTTACCAGACTTACAAAGTTCTTTGTCCTATTACACAGGCAGACACTTGTTGAGTTCTGTTAAAGTCTTCTCTGTTTCTCTCATGCCTTTATTTATCTGGTCCCTAATTTTTTCAATGCAATTTAGTCGTTCCCCTTGTTCATTGAGCATAGTGATAGTTTTGATTTCTTGTATCTCAAGATTCAATGGCTAAACCCAGGATTTTCGTACTTTTTAGAGACTCGTAAGTAATCTGGTGAGCCCTCAGCTGAATTTCTTCTGATGACAGATTATCCATAATGAATCAAAACTCTTAATAGGCAGAGAAACCAAAATGTGGATATTCTTTGGTTTTCTTTCATCATTTCTGACTAGACTAATATCGTTTTAGTATTTTGTTTTTTGCCTTGACGTTCACTCTGTGCATATGCCCATTTTTGTACCCCTTGCATTTTAGAAATATAACAGAATATATTGAAATGCAGTATTTTTAAATTGATAATCAAATTGATTTTAAGGAAATCTGAAGTAGCTTCTTAAGCATATCATTCATTTATAAATCAATTTTTGTAATGTAAGTTTATTTTTTAACAGATGCCCAAAATAAATCGGCTTCCAGTTCTTCCTTGTGATTTATTCAGCGAGTTCATTCCCCTTTCATTTTTCATTAGATTGCTTTCACCATGGCAGAACTCTGGAAAATAAATCCTCTTTTATTTAATGCATACTTTAGTATAATCTGGATAAATAAAAGCATGACAACAGTCAATTAGAAAGCAATTTTGATTGTTAGGGAAGGAGAGATGATTTTCTTAATCTTTAATGTAATTGTTTAAAAATATATTTCAGAGGCTGCTTACTGATTATTTTTCCCCCCACATCTTGCTTCTATTTTCATGAATATCTGTCTCTTGCAAGATAAAAAAAAAATTACTTGTGATTATTTTCAAATTCTGATGGGTTTTACATGAGCTCATTGTTTATGATCAATTTTTTTTTATCTCTTAGAAGAATGCTAGGAGAAAACTACTTCCCTTGTCTTGTCTTCTGGATTGTTTCTGTGTTATTTAAGGTTTTATTATTGTGTGCATTTGTTTGCATTTTATTTATTTTCTTACTTGTCTGCCTCCCTAGTAGAGTAAAAGCTCCTAAGGGAGGGTACATCTGTATTTTCAATGTCTGGCACAACCAATAAATGGTGTAGTATTTTTGCCTAGTAGAATGTAAAATCTCTTATGACTGTTTGCCTTTTTTAAAAACAATGCACAAAACTTATGTAGTTCTAAAGAAGTTGCTGATTTAAAAAAAATTCTCTTAGAGATATGACTCTTAAATAATCAACTCTCATAAAGATTGTTCTTGCTTTTAATTAAAAAATTACATCCACCATTCATCATCCATCTATTTATTTGTTACTAAGCACTCTTTCATCAGTACAATAGATTTTTAAAATTATATATATTTCCAATAAATTCTTCATCAAAATCGGTTTACCCAAACCAAATTGCTGCAGGCATGCAAGTAACGACAGCGTAACTGTAAATAGCAAATGAAGCAACCTTTTCAGCTCAAAGACCCTGGCAACACTTTTTATACTAGTTGGTTGCTCTAAAAATCTTTAGTAGTGAATAATAAAACAAATTCTTACATTCCCAGACTTTTCCAAAAACATGACTTCTGCATAAGATCACCAAGAAAGATACTTATCAAACTGCATGACAGAGAGCTGGCTCTTTTAATTATTAATGTGCCTTCATCATTTTTATCATTCATTGATAAAAAGCCAAGGTTTGGAAGAGAATTAAGGAAGCAATTTCAGAAAAGAGCTCAAGTGGTCTGAATGAATATTATATCAGCATGATTTTGTAAATGTTGTATTTTCCAGTAGTTTTATGTGCATGTTTCTCACTGGGGTTCATTGTTCATTGACCTGATGTCATATTTGATTCTTCCCCCACCTGCCTCCCCCTATCAAGTATGGCAGCAAGTCCTGCCATTTGACAAACATCTTTCAGAGCTTCCCATACCTTTTCTGTGCACTGCCAGTCTCCCGGCCCAAGTCTCTTTCTAGGCCTCCTTTACTCTGTGGTTTTGTCTCCCAGGTCCCACAATCTCTCAGCTCCCTCCTACCTAGCAAAATTCTCTTCTTGAAACACCACTTGGATGATTTCACTTAATCAAGACAACCCCTGCTTGTGGTTATTTACTGCAAGAAACTCAGATTCCTCTGACTGCTTTTCAGGACCCCACTTATTTTTCTTTATTCCCTAAGAAACTTTATTCTTTGGTCAGAGAGATCCATTCAATCTCCCACAAATATCTGTGAAATTATCTGCTCTCTTGGCTGTTATTCTTTATCCTTTTTGAAGTGCCCTTTTGCTTCCTTTTTGACTCTTTGAGATCTACTCATCCTTTTGAGCTTAAAAGCCCATTCAAGAAACTTTTTCCTCCTGTACATACTACCGGCACTGACATCTTGTTCTCTGACATCTTAATAGATTTATAGTTAGAACTATGGGAGGCACGAGCTTTGGAGGCAGTGCGCGTGGGATGGAGTCTGGGCCATGTTAGCCTTAGGTGGTTCAAGCATTGTGTTGAGTAATTACTGTTGGTCTGGTGGAGTTCATACAGATCACATATTAGCTAATAGGGATCATATATTAGCTAATTTCATCTCCTTGGCATCTTTGTAAATTTGGTATTTTTTGATTCCCTTTTTATAGATGGATAAAATAAATTCCAGAGAGGTTAAGTAATTTATCAAGGCCACACAGCTAGTAAGGGGCAGAGGTAGGAAGCCTGGCTTCAAAACCTGTTCTAGCCTGTTATGCTACTCTTGCCTCAGCAAAACATATTTGAAATGAATTTTTGATGGAGAGTTTTAGGATTGATTGGCATGTAGTATTACTATTTCTATCTCATTGAGAGTCTTTGGGGGAAAATATTGCCCTTCTTTATTGGTACAAGTGTGTGTGTGTATGTTTGTTGCCAAGATGATATGCTGAGATGAGTAGGTATAAGGTGAAACAGGATTTTTTAGGGAGGTCTGGTCTTAGCCAGGTTACATATACTCTCAAGCCCAGGAATTATACTGTGGAAAGATCATGTGTAGAAAAACAAATACTAAAACACAGCTTTGTTTCTTATTAACTAAATGGCTTTGAATAGGCTGCTTGCTCTGAACTCCAGTTTCCTTAGCTCTGAGCAGATACTGATTTTTCACCAGGGAATTATTAAATGAGATAATACAATGAGTAATTAAATGAGATAATGAATGAGAAGTGATTGTATAGTGCTCAGTATGCAGAAGTATCCAAGAGGTACTGGTTAGCATTCCATCTGAAGCTCACCATGCTCCAGCCAGGCTCACAGCTTTTCTCATTCCTGTTGCTGCTTTTTTTCCTTTGTCCTTAGGACCTAGCCAGGCCCTCAGTAACTTCATTAACTTCTATTCTCTTAAATAATATCTTCTTTGTGAAGCTTTCCGTGATCCCTTAGCTGGAATTAATAACTGCTTTCTGCAAAGTTTTCCACTATCCACACTTTATCATATTGCTAAATGAATTTTATTATACTTGCCCTCTTTTAAAATAAATTATCTGTGTCAAAATATGCTGATTTAGTGTGCCTGCATGGCAGAAATATGGAAAGATGAAAAGTTTTGGAAACTAATTATATCTCCATTTCCTAATGTGACTTTGGGCAAGTTATTTCCTGACCCGTTTGTATATCAACAAAGCAGTGATAATAACAGTTGCATCACAGGGTTATTAGGAGGATATGGATATAGTGTCCTACAAATATTGCTACTGCAAGTATTTTTTTCCTTTTTTGTAATCTTCATACTACGATTTCTAAAAGTATAAGTACTCCACTGCAGAAATAAAGTATAGTAATATAATCTGAGTTTTTCCTTAAAGTGGAGGCTTCTTTTTCTCATTCAGATCCATTCCTGAACCTTTTCTTGATGAATAATGAGAGGTTGGTTTAACCAGAATGACAAAAAATGATGGAAAATCAATCTGAAATTGTAAATCACTTGCCAACATCTAAAAGCATATCCAGATTTCAACATGTGGTTGCTTCTCCTTTATTGTTCTATTAACAGACACATATGCATGAAATACTTGCCTGTGATAAGAATTACCTGGAGTCATTTTTACTAATTTAGAATTAATTTAAAAGTAGCTATGGGCTTTCACGTTCACCTCCCTAAGTTTGTAAGAAAAAGAAAGAGTATGTGTGTATATGTGTGTATAAGTACAAATGTACATTTGAGTACTTATGCACACACACATACCCCTTAAACTCTCGGGAAAAGTGAACATTTCTTTTGTGCCAGTTCCTGTTCTGTTTTTGCTTTAAATACATTTAATACATACCCTTCACAGTAGTCCAATGGGATGAATATTTACTATTTTTTCCATTTTCCACAATGGGAAACTGAGTTTCAAGAGATTAAGTAGTGTACCAGGGGTAAGATGGCTGATAAATGGTGGTGTGAGGATTTGCAGATAATCTTCACTGTTTTTAGAGTGGTTAGAGCACAATATACTAAAGTCAGTGACTTGTCTCATTTCCATACTCAGCCTCATCATGTAACAGCTTTGGTAAAGAGCCAGAAACTGGCCTCACGCCAGATATGTTCAGGATGCATCTGCTGAAATAGAGGAGGCCAGTTACTCCAAGCTGAGGGTATTTGATCATCATTTAGTTTTATGCTTCTGGATGATTTTCCTTCCAAGAATTTATACTATGGACAATCAGCTATGGAGTCTTTCCATTCAATTGAATGATACCTTTTTCCCTTTAAATTGATAATTACTACTTTTCTACCTAATCAGGAGATGATTTTTCTTGTAATGATCACATAATCTAAGGGGGGAATTAACTGGATGGCCGTTTTGTCCATTTGATATAAAAGGTGGCAGTTTTGGTGCTGCTTTTAAAAGATGATTTTACATAGTCCCTTTTAAAAAGATAATTTAAGTCTAAAGAGGAGAACGATAAACCTTTCAATATGCATTATATAGAACCATGTTTATTCATCTCTAAATAACAAGTGGAATTTATTTGGCACTTTTCAAGGTAAAGATTCTAGATTGTTGTGGGAGTCTCGATCAAAAGAACAAACGCTAAAAGGCTACTCTTGGAGCTGCTGTTCATTCGTTAGTTAGTACATTACAATCCACTCCTTCATTCATTTATTTACCCATTCTTTTAAATGATTTATACGGTACCACCTCTATGCCAGCTGATTCCCGAGGGTTTATGAAGAGAGATTCTTTGCTCACCTCCAGCTTAGCAATGCTGGTTGATGTGGCTTGTGTGGCATTGAAGTCAAGGGCTTGGGATCTTGTTGCTAATAGGATTTTGGAAGATGGGGATTTATAAAAAATAAATAACACCATCTGTTTTTGCAGTGACATGGATAGATTATTCATTTGGGCCTTGTTTTTTCCCTCTTACAAAAAATTAACTGTTTATTTTCAACAGTTGTATATGTAAATACTTTATTTTTATTGTTATTTTTCCCTCCCCCTCCTCCCCGCCCTACTGTTTTCTGATGTCTGTATCCATTCACTGTTTGACTTCTATATCTATTTCTCTTTTTTTCTTCTCTTCTTGTTTTTCTCCTCTAGGATTCACTGGGATTTGATCCTGGGGACCTCTGATGTGGAGAGAGGTTTCCTGTCACTTGTACCACCTCAGTTCCTGGTTTCTGTTGCGCCTTGCCTTGACTCTCCTCTTTGTCTCTCTTTTGTTGCATCATCATCTTGTGTGACTCACTTGTGTGGGCACTGGCTCATCTCACCATGTGGGCACTCAGCTCACTGCATGGGCACTGGCCTCCTGCACAGGCACGCCTTTTTTTTTCCACCAGGAGGACCCCGGGTCCTCCCATATGGTAGGTGGAAACCCAATCACTTGACCCATATCTGCTTCCTGCAAATACTTTAAAGAGATAAAATAATTCCATTAAGTATAAGAATAACAAGAGTCTCTCTTCCTACCCGCCCAATCCATTTCTGTTTTTCAGAGGCAACCAATCTCAACTCTTATTCAGCTTCTTTTATTATATTTAGTCATCCTTCCTTATCTCTAAATATATATATATAATTGCTTCTTGATGTCTCACTTCCTGTTAAGATTAAACTCCCTTTTACCATCACCCATCCACATTCTTTCCATCTCTCCATCCTTTTTATATAGTTATGTAGGAATATCATTAGAGCACTATTTCATATTTACATTGTCATAACTATTTACATGGTATTTACAGTTGAGTCAGGTAGTATATACTATGATAACTTTTTCTTTTTATCCCATTTTTTGGCTTAGTTTTGCTGAAATGTGACTCCCTGCCCCTTTGTATGTTCAGACTTGGGATATTTTACCATTCCCTCTTCCTGAAGAAATCTTTTCTTTCCACAATCTTCTAACCTGTTACAAGTTGGATTGGTTTTCCTATATTTGTAGAGTCTGTCTTTACAATCATCTTAGGAATTGTGTTTTTTTTGTTTGTTTGTTTTTTGCTTGTCTTACTTCCCTGAATACATATTTCCTGATTTATTCCTTTGCTTTGATGGAACCAATAGCTGAGGTATTTCCTGAGAAATGGGAATGGGCGATGGAAGGTATGTATATGTATATAGTTTAGAGCTAGTATGTCTGAAAATATCTTTACCCTACTCTACACTTAATTGTGGTTTGTTTGGGTTTAGGATTCTATGTTGAAAATATATTTTTTTTTAATAAAGGAAGGCATGAATCCATTCATTGTACTTTAGCTTTCAGTGTGGCACTTAGGTTTTTGAAGCCAGTCAGATTTTCCTGGTTCTTTATATTTTGGTCTTCATGAAAATGGAAGGATCCTTTATTTCTCTAATATTTTGAAATCTTTTTGTCCATTGTGTAGACTCTTTTGTCTACTGTTTCAATCTGCTTCAGTTTCAGGAAATAATTTGATAATTTGCTTGATAATTAAATTTTTATTTTGTTTTGTTTTCTGTCTTGTCTCTCAAAATGCCAAGTTGCCAATTTGAATATTGGACCTCATGGACTGGTCCTATACTTTTCTTATCTTTATCCTCCCAGTTTCCCTTTGTCTTTTCCTTTTTTTAACCTTTTGGGAGACATCATCAGTTTATCTTCCAACCCTTCTATCGAGTTTTCCTGTCTACTATTGTATTTTCTGTTTTCAGGAGTTATTTTTGTTGTCAGATTTTTCTTTTTTAATTGCACCATTCTTGTTTTTGGATGCATGAATGACCATAATGTTATCTGCCATGGCTATGAAGATAATACGATTTCAAAATTACATTTTTTCTTCTTTTTTATTGTTTCCCCCAAGCTGCTTTTTCTACTGCTTTAGTCTTTCATATTAATAGATTTCCTTAAATGTCTGGGAATCATTGACTGAGTGTTCACATTTAAATATAGGGAACTTCAAAGCAGATTGGAAGCTCTGTCCAGTATGTGGGGCTTATAGACCATATTTGTCACGTTTTGGTGGTCCGACTGACTATATTGTGGGAAGGTTCCCAATAGGTATCTTTAAGTCTTTATCTTGGGCTGCAAGGATTATTCAGAGAAGATTCATCTTATCCCTTGATGTGAAGTCTCTGTCAGTATTCTTTTAAAGGAGCAGGGAGCAGAAAAAATATTTGGCTGTTCTGCATGTAATGTAAATCCCCTATTCATCATTTCATTCCCCTCTTCCTCTGCTGTGATGAAATTTTCACCAATTCAGAGCCCTTTCCAGAGACCAATTCTCTGGGACAGGGATTGACAAACATTTTCTGAAAGGGTCAGATAATAAATATGTTAGACTTTTTGGGACAGAGGCAAATATGAGGATAGTATAATATCTAGGTATTTATATGACTATTTAAAATGTAACTATTTAAAAATTATTCTTAGATCATAATTGTAAAAGAATGGGCAGCAGGCTGGACTTGGCCCATGGGTTGGTGTTTGACCATGCCTGCTCTAGTATTTTGCTGGATTGGGGAGAGCAGTTGCTTGATGAGGTGGAGTGGGACAGGGTATCTGGGAATCTGCTTCTTAAACAGACTAGTCTTATTTTAGAACCTCCTTTAATCCTTGTTCCATCGGAAATTAATGCTGAAGATTCTTGAGCCATATGGGGACCCTGCAGTATATATAATGTTGTCTGGTGGCTTTTATACATTTATCAGAGCATTCAGGTTTCTGGTCTGCTAAGTCAGTAAATAATTGTCCATTTGTTTTCCAGCTTCCAGAATTTTATTGCTGTTCTCCTATTTTCTCTTTTCTTTCATCTTTTTGAGTGTAAGACACTAAAAATTTTTTTACTGCTACTTGAGTGGAGTTTTGAGAAGGACCAAGATAAATGTATGTATTCAGTGTTCTAAACATAACTGGAAGTTAGTAGGGTATTATCTTAAATTTCCTGGTAAACCTAATGTGACAGTTTGAAGTTCATTTATGAATCCCCAAAAGAAAATGATTGTGTATTTGAACTACTTCTTGGGTGTGAGACCCTTTTGACTGGACTACATCAGTGAGGTGTGTCTGAAGTTGAGTCTTTGCTCTCTATCTGGTCTATATAAATGGAGATAAACAGCGAGAGAGACACAGGAAAAGGGAGCTCTGCCATAGAGAAGTGGAAGGAGGCAAGCCTTATGCCTGGTTAGCCACAACTGAGCTCCAGGAGAATGTGGATTGTGGAGGAGAAGGCAGAGGCCTCAGCAGAAATTGGCAACCATCTTTGCCACGTGGCTGGACACCAGGATTACTGGTAGCTGGTGACTTTGTTGAGAAAGCATCTCTGATGATTTGGACATTTCACAGGCTCCAAACTGTAAACTTTTACCCCAAATAAAATTCCTTTTATAAAAGCCAACCCATTTCTGGTACTTTGCATCAGATGCCCTTTGACAAACTAAGACACCTAGTTATATCAGAATTTTGGAAAGTAAACTCTTTGGCCTTAGGTACCTCATCCTAGCTATCTAAAGATCTCAGAGTATATCACTTTTTATCAAGCTATTGAAGAAAATAAGATTCTTGAGACCATCTGCAGCACCTGTCACCTTCTGTTAGCTTTAGGAAAATTTCTCAGGTATTTGAAAGCATAGATTCATTATCACATTAACAATAACAAAAATAAAAATAATAGTTATTTGGGAAGAAGTGAATCTTAGTCCACTGTAAAGACTAACCTTACATTTAGTTTTGTGGTACTATGTGAATTCCTGAATTCTGATTCCACCTGCCTTGATAGAGTTCTCAGGATTGGATTAGGAAAACCTCATTCACTTACTTAAAGAGGGTGCAGGGTTAAGAATACTTGGGGCATAAGGAGTGCTAAATTTTCAGACTGCTGCATTTCTTGGCTTTAGTGACATGCATATCTAGTTAGCTGGCTTGGGAGAGGCCTGTCTGGTCTTAATGGAATACAACAACTGAAATCAGCAGACATCTGACTGTAACAGGTGATCTGTATTCTGGCAGACTAAGAGGGAAGAATTTTTTCACAGCAAAAAGTGTGTTGGGATACAGGAAAAAAAAAAAAAGATACACTTTCCTTACCCAAGAGGGTTGACTCTAGACCTATAAATTATTGACACATGCTTTTTTTGTTGCTGAATGTTTGCACATCTTCCCAGATCAAATAATGCTGTTAATAGTGCTGTGTCAAACTGTTCTGAATTTAAATCTGCAGCATCCTGTTTGACAGGGTGCCTGAAAAATCCCACAATTGCTTATTTAAACTTATTTGAAATTTGCTTTAAAATGTATTTAGATCATAAGAGGCTTTCAGCAGAATGCTATATATCTCTCAGAGCTAAATACCAAAGCATTGCAAATATCCTTGGCACAGTAGAATAATGACCAAATGAATGAATTGTTCATTTACATTCTGCTTTAAATAGGGGGTGTATGTTTTAGAACAATCTTTATTTGAGGTAGATGCATGAAATGTCTTTGTGATTTTGCAAAATACATTAATTTAAAGTAATTTCATGGGGACATCAAGGATACAAGGTCAGTGCAAACTTTAATAATAGCAATCATGATAGAAGCTTTTGTTAAGTAAATAATTACCTTTGCTTAAGGAAATAAATGTTTGGGCAGAGTTGACTAATTGTTTTTCTAGCTACATAATAGCTGCATTTTGGATTCGAATTTACTAATTGGGAGTCAAGGAAGGTATTGATCAAGGTAATGATTACACTAATAAAGGGAACTAGAGAAGAAAATGAAGAATTATGTGGTTTAAGGAAGTTTCAAGACTCATTTCTCCTCTCCAGATAAGTAGTGTGATAGTATAGCCATAGTAGTAGTACTAGTACTAGTAGTGATATGAATAGTTAACAATTCTTGAGTGCCTGCCATGGGCCAAGTACTATCCTAAGTGCTTACCAATATATCTTTTTGTTTTATGGATGAAGTGACGTATTGAGAAGTTGCTGGATTCAGCCTCCAGTCCTTCTGGTTCTGAAGGCTGGGGCTCAGTTTCTCTGCCACACAATTCAATTCAGAACATAACTGCTTATTCAGACCACCTTTGTGGAGGAGTGAAGAAGAGGAGGTGACATTGTCCCTGACCACCAAGGGACTTGATCCCACTAGAGAGAAATGGCAGAAAGCAGATGGTAATTACTTGAGAGTCAGAGTCAGTGGTTCAGGTGATGAGTACTCTCACAGGCGTTGAGAGAGGAAAAATCACTCTTGGCTGAAATGGTCAGAGAAGGCTTTGGTTTATGCCTTCTAGGTCCTATTTACTAGGAGCCCATTGTCTTACTGAGGAGGGAAGCAAATCCCTCCAAAGCCCCCAGAGAACCCACACCATGTCACAGATACCCCGTGGCCCTGGAGAGATCTTAAGCCATAACTGGAGCTCCCCCTGGGCATGCCAGATATAGTGGGAGTGCCACCCGACTTTCCTGGGCAGAGTCCTGACCACATTCGGGGCAGGCAAAGGGGCTGGAAACCTGCAGGCCTCATGTGCCTGGCAGTGCTGTCTGCCCAAATGTCTTGCCACAGTCAAGACAGGAGAAGGTGGGTTGGGCAGTGGTGGATGCATCTGTGGAGAGGGCTTTGCAATTGGACCATGGCTGCACTGGTTATCCATCAGGGCCTTGGAAGAGGGCAAGGAGCAGGTACAGGTGAAGCAGATGAAGAAGGCCCCCTGCAGCTTCTGGTCTGTGAAGGCCACTGGATGCTCCCATTTCATTTGATGCTCCAGGGGGAGGAGAGAGGGAGGGAAAAAGCAGGAGGGAACAACAGGGAGGGAAAGGAGAGACGGCAGGGTCAGTGCGGGGTTAGGCCTGCAGGAGTCTCCAGGACCTCTCCACAGCCTCAGAATCGTGACAGAAATAACACTGAGTGCTCATTCTGTGCTAGGCTCTGTGCCCATGCTGGACACTATTGGAACTGTTTTATAAATGAGCATACTAAGGCTTTAACAACTTGCCAATGGTCATGAAGCCAGCAAATGAAACCGTGGAGCCAGAACAGAACACAGAGAGTGATGGTCCAACAGAACCACACTGCCTGCCTCCACCACTTCCTAGGCAAATGCCCAGGAAGTTTCCTCAGCTGGAGAATGGGGTAATAACATCATCTACCCCCTGTCATTGTTGGACGGAATAAATGAGTTCATTTGTATAAAGTGCTTAGAGCAGTGCCTGGAAAATACGTAATAAGTACTCTGGAATGATTTGCCATTATTAACTACCAAGAAAGAGAAAAGTAGCCCCACATCTTGGATCTGGTCTGGTACTCAAAGCTATGTCTTGGTGTTCTCTTATTAAACATATACAGCTTCACTGAACATAAACATCAGGCAAGACCATGATGTGACTGGGATGAATCAAGATAAAAATGAGACCACACGAAAATCATGTGTGAACACACATCAAAATAAGAACGTAGTCCTAACTACTATTCTGGCTAGTGTAAGTAACGGCTGCTGCTTTACCAATTACAGCTTGAGCCTCATTTTGTTCTTCCTTCTTTTAGATGAGATTTATTAAGACATCCAGTCATAGAATTTCCCTTGCTTTCCTGACAACATCTGTTCCAGAGCAAAGGTCTGCTTCCTTGCATCCTCCCCACATTTGTCTAATGTGAACTTAAATCCTATAATAAGTCTTTCCTCACACCCTCTTACTGAGAAAACCCACAGTTCCCTGTGGTGTGCATTCTTGCTTGTTGCAATAAGCATTAAGCTCTGCTAGCTATTCAACTAAAAAAAAAGTGTAAATAATAATACAACAAATACCTGTGAACTCACTCCCCAGCTTAAGATGTAGATTTTTACAAGGCAGCGAAACTCCCACTCCCCCTGACGATTGTGTCTCTCCTTCCCCTGCAGAAATAATAGGACTCAATTTGGGATTTTCATCTGTATGCATTTCTTTTGCTTTTCTACATGTGGATATATTTCTAAGCAATGGATAGTACTCTATATTAGTTGTATGAAATTATGAACACTTTAATAGTTTGTTTTTTTCTTTTAACTGTGTTAGATTCATTCATTTTCATGTGTGTAGCTCTAGTTCATTCATTTTCACTGCTTAATAGTATTTGATAGCATGCATATACCAAATTTAGTTATTTTATTGTTAGATACTTAGGTTATTTGTAATTTCTATTACAAACAATGAAGCTGTGAGTGGCTTTGAGCATGCCTCTTTGTTTATGAATTTGACAAACTTTTCTATGTTTCCGGCCATTTTCTCTCCATTAGTGTGGATTGCTTGGGGTAAGATATTTTGTACATTTTTTCTAATAGATTATCTTTTCTTTATTGATTTATTAATATTTAGATATTATGCATATTCACCATTTATTGATTATGTGTGTATTAAATATCTCTGCCTAGGCTTTGGTATATCTTTTTATTGTTTTTAATGTCTTTTTTTAAGCAACTTTTTCACATATACTCACTTGTCATGCAATCCATCCAAAGTGTACAATCAATGGCTTTTAGTATAAAACTCAATTTTACATTCATCACCACAATCAATTTTGGAACATTTTTATTACTCCTAAAAGAAAAATCCCATACTTCTTAGAAGTCACCTCTCAATCCCTCTCTTAAAATTTATCATTTTTTTCCTCCTTTAGCATTTATGCTTTGTGTGTCTAATTTAAGAAGTCTTCAACACTCTGAGGGAAAAATTTTAATTTAAAAGTGTTCCTTACAGCATTTCAGATGGTAAAGATGAGAATATCAAGCATGACCACTTTTCAACGACTGAGAGTCAAAATTGACTCATACACAGTTAACAAAACAGAGTCCATTATTGCATAACAGCTAATATATATATACATTTTCAGTTCAAACTCAATATTTTCTTTTATAAAGATGAGAATTTAGGGAGGGGGAGCCTTGGAAAAAACAAACACCAATTTAAACAGAATTCTGATTATGAGCAGATTTATTAATAAACAGTTTTTCATTTACAGAAAAGTGTTCATTTCCACTTGTGTACATTCCTTCTTGTATAGAAGGCTCATGGTAAACATGAGTAATGCAGATGGCCAGCACTGACCATAATGAAGGAGGAAATAGCAGTCATAAAGTTTCAGTGGAGTGACCCCGACTTGTTTCATTCTCTTGACTGTTCTCAGAATGTTTCACGCTTTTTTGCTTGCTATCATAAGGCTTCTTTGATAAGTTTGATCTTGGTTGCATATAATGATTTAATGGCCTCAGTTACAAAATCACAAAGAGAGGTTATCAAGTACGTAGCTTAGAAGCTGTACTGCCTTTGACAGGTTGGGTGGTTATTGTCCAGAATTCCAGAAATCTTACTCTAGTTCTTGAAACCACTTAGAAGTACAAGGACTTAACAAGGACAAATCCTTAGCAAAACCATGGGCTTATCTCCTGCGGTCTTTTCATTACATAATGGCCTCAATTATTTGTTTTATCTCCATTTTATAATCACTATTCATAAATTGTAATTATGCCTTATGAAAATATATGAAAACAGTGGTTACAATAATGAGAATAAAGGTTAAATTACCAGTGGATTTCAGAAGAGGATAGAAACCTCTAATATTGTCTTCATAGTATTCCTAAGTGAGATTGCATGCTTTGTAAAGCAACTATAAGGATGTTTGCTTTTGGCATTCCAAATATTCTTTTTCTTAGAGATCAACTGAGTATGAGTTTAAGAGCTTGCAGGTCAGGGAACCTAGAGGATACGGTTAGGATGAATTCATGGTATCATCTTTTGTGCTTTGACTTTGATAAAATCTCTTCTCTGATTGATTTATGCTTAATTTTACATTATTTTAAGTTTTCCTCTCCCTGCCCCTCCTTCATTATTATGAAGTTGAAAAAAAAAAAAAAAGGAATAGGGAAGTGGACTAGGCTCAGTGGTCAGGGCATCCGTCTACCACATGGGAGGTCTGCGGTTCAGACCCCGGGCCTCCTTGACCCATGTGGAGCTGGCCCACGCACAGTGCTAATGCGCGCAAGGAGTGCTGGCCCACGCAGGGGTGTCCCCTACGTAGGGGAGCCCCACGCGCCAGGAGTGTGCCCTGTAAGGAGAGCTGCCCAGTGCGAAGAAAACTGCAGCCTGCCCAAGAATGGCGCTGCACACACGGAGAGCTGACACGGCAAGATGATGCAACAAAAAGAGACACAGATACCTGGTGCTGCTGATAAGGACAGAAGCGGTCACAGAAGAGCACACAGTTAATGGACACAGAGAGCAGACAATGAGGGGAGGGGGGTTGGGGGAGAAGGGGAGAGAAATAAATAAAAAATAAATCTTTAAAAAATTTTTAAAAAAGCAATATATCTTTTTCATCTTTGAACGGATTTGTTTTAGTTTGTCAAAGTGCTGCCGATGCAAAATTTCAGAAATGGATTGGCTTTTATAAAGTGGATTTATTTGGGGTAAAAGCTTACAGTTCTGATGCTTTGAAAAGTATAAACCAAGGCACCATAAAAGGTGCTTTCTCACCAAAGTCAGCTACTATTGATCCTGTACTTCAGGCATGTGGAAAAGCAAGATGGCTGCCCATCTTTGCTGAGGTCTCAGCCTTCACTTCTTGGCATACCGTCACTCAGAGTCCAGCTCCTGGAGCTCAGCTATGAGCAGCCAGGAATAGGGATTCTCTTTCCCAGCCTCCTTTTATCAGTCCTGACTGCTGTGCTGTCTTCCTTAGTTCACCTATAAGCTATCAGGCATATAGCAGTGCTCATCTCCTCTTGAGCTGCTCTGTGGGCCTAGCTTCTTCGGGGCTTCGTGCTTAAGCAATCCTCTAGTCCTCCCTCACATGGAAGGATAAAAAATAGTGGCTTTATTTGTGTGTGTCTCCATTTATATGAGACCCAGCAAGAGGGTGAGACTCAACCTGAGTCATGCCTCCCTGTCATACCTCACTGACATAGTCCAATTAAAAGGGTCTCACACCCACAGGAATTGATCAGTTCAAAACATAATCTTTCACTTTCATGCTAATGTGCTGGAGGTGCAGTTAATGTTGGGGTTTAAGATATATTTAGGGGATTTGAATCTCTGGACTGACAATGTGATAGCCAGGTCCTGAGCCTCAACTGACTCCAGCACCTACAATCTGATCTATTGGACTTACCACACTCAGCTAAGATGGAGTTGAAGAAGGACAACCACCACACCATGGAGCCTAGAGTGATTACAACTGAAAATGGGAGGATTGCATCCAGCATCCATGTGGAATCTGAGCCTCCTCTTGACATAGAGGTGCAATGGACACAACCAATCCAATGTCCACATAGAAGAGGTGGCATTGGATTGGGAAAAGTGGACATGGTGGACGATGGGTATGGGGAAAGGCAGGAAGAGATGAGAGGTGGAGGCGTCTTTGGGACATGGAGCTGCCCTGGATGGTGCTTCAGAGGTAATCACCGGACATTGTAAATCCTCACAGGGCCCATTGGATGGAATGGAGGAGAGTATGGGCCATGATGTGGACCATTGTGTATGAGGTGCAGAGGTGCCCAAAGATGTACTTACCAAATCCAATGGATGTGTCATGATGATGGGAACGAGTGTTGTTGGGGGGGGGAGAGGGGGGGTGGGGGGTGGGGTTGAATAGGACCTCACATATATATTTTTAATGTAATATTATTACAAAGTCAATAAAAAAAAAAAACATAATCTTTCTCTTCTTGAAATACATAAAATAATCTCATACTACCCCAGGATTCTAGCACAATTTTGGCTTACACAGTGGTGGCCACTCAAAGTATGTTTGTGGAACTGAATCCCTGCCGTTGAGTGACTGTATATCCAAATGGACTGGTTATTAGAAGGTTGATTCACATGCTTAGACTTTGTGGGTAAAAATGTAAAATTAAAGGACTATAGAAAGGCAAGTTATTTGGACTTATGGTTAAAGCCTTTTCATTAGTTTGCTCTTCTTACTCAAGAAAAGTTCTATGAAACTATGAGATTTACAATTGCCTTTAAACTGAGGTAATTTAATAATATTATAATATTATTCTTATTATTTTTCAGTTACTGCTTATACAATTTCTCAAATCCATATCTCGTCTGTGCTCCAGTCCTGTTTTCTCAATTCCATAGTGTATCTCTACTTTGATGCCACACAGGTGTCTCATAAACCAAAAGCCCCTCTTCCCAACTGATTGGGTTTCTGTCTTCCCTTTCTCATTCTGTGTCATCACCATTTAGAGAGTTGTGCAAACTAGAAGCTTAGGGATCTCTTGTTGCCTTCCCTTCTCTAATTTGATCTATTTAATGCATCACCCAGCTGTTTTGATTCTATTTTAGATATACCTTTCCTGTCCCGACATCTCTCTCCTGCTGCCCTTGTCCAGGCTTTCTTCACCTCTCAGGAAATGGAATTATGGCAGTATTCTCTTAAAAAAGTTTCCAGTTTCAGTCTCTTCAGCAGTCCACATACATTCACCTTAGCTTCAATAAGTTATCTTTTCAAAGTTCAGGTCTCAGTCCTGAGCTTATAACATATATTTCTCCTATAATGATATGGAGAAAATTATCTTTAGCAGGACAAATCTTTCATCTCAAAAAGACATTCTTTTGTTATGTCAATATTTAAGTAAACCCCTTGAAGTGAAGGAATCAGCACCTTTGAGTAACTGTAGATGTAACTCAAGCAAGATGGAGAAGTCTAACATTGGCCTTTAGTTTTATTTCAGGGGCAGTTTCAGTTTAGGGGCCAAGCTGAATTGTCCAAGAGGGGATTTACCGTGTTGTAGTCATGAAAATAGGAATGCAAGAGAGGCAAGAAGTGACAGAGGAAATGCTATTAGTCTAGATAGAGAGACAATTCTGAAAAGTCTGGTAGCACGAGCATAGGTTGGCAGCACAGTGTGGTGGCTGGGAGCTTAGGCTCTGGAGTGATCCTAAGCTCTTGTCACTTTCCTAGCTGGAGGTCATTCTTAACTTTTGTGACTTGATTAAAGGGTAATAATTGTGTCTGCTTCACCATAGTGATGTTGTAATTATGAATTGAATTGATACAGGTAAAGAGTGTCCAATACAAAGGAGACACTCATTAAATGTTAGACATTATCAGTTCTTGGGAGGGGAGGAACAAACAGCTGCTTTAAGTAGTTTTTATTTTTTAATATATTTTTTATTTTTTTAAAAAGATACTTAGATTACATAAATGTTACATAAAATATAAAGGGGGTTTCCATACGTCCCTCTCCCTACACCTCCCACATTTTCCCACATTAACAACATCCTTCATTAGTGTGATACATTCATTACAATTGATTAACACATTTTGAAGCATTGCCACTAAGCACGGATTACAGTTTACATTGTAGTTTACACTTTCACCTGCACAATTTTATAGGTTATGGCAAGATATACAGTGGCCTGTATCTGTCATTTTAGTGTCTTTCAGGATAATTCCCAAGTCCTGAAAATACCCCCATATTACACCTCTTTTTCTCTCTCCCTCTCCTCAGAACCTGCAGTGGCCACCGACTCCATATCAGTGATGTTAAGTTCTTACATTGCTAGAATCACAGTAAGTCTGTAGTAGAATACCAGTAGGTCTACTTTGGTCCATAGTTCATTCCCCAATCCTGAGGATTCTGGGATAGTGATGACCACTATACCTCTGATTGAGAGGGGGCTTACATCCCATAAGGCAGATGGATGGGATTCCCTTGCTTGCAGTTGTGGATTCATTGGTTCCTTGGGATGGTCATTGTCCATCATCAGCTCCTTGTTGGTTTTCCTGGATGAGTTCAATGAACTGGAGTAGGTGTTGCAACTCTGTTGAGATTCAGGGCCCAGCTGGTAAATGGACAACCCAAAGATTTAAGTCTATCAACTCTAGTACTAATTATAGGTTCAAATAAAAGGATCAGAAGTGCTATGTGTAGGGAAACCACAACTGAGTCCAACTCTGTCCTACTGGGGAGCATAAATTCCAAAGTAGAGCTCACTGGCAAGGCACCAAACTCCTGAGCTATCTGTCCTGACTATAGTCTCTGGATGTCTCCAGAGCCCTCAGCAGCCCTGCTATTTGAGGTACTATTTACTTTGACAGTCTATGAGATCCTGCTGAGACATGTATAAGCTTAACCTCTGGAATGACCTTCCAACTCACTTTGAAGTCTCTTAGCCATATAAACGCATTTGTCTTTACCTTTTCTGGATTTTGGTCAAGGTCTTTCTCCAGTTGCATTGCTAGATTGTACTTGGTAGTAATCCCTCGGTGCCAGGGACACTCATACCCAGGAGTCATGGCCCATGCTGGGGGAAAGGTAATGCATTTATATGCTGAGTTTTGGTTAGAGAGAGGCCACGTTTGAGCAACAAGGAGGCTCTCAGGAGGTAACTCTTAGCTATCCTATAATACTAGGCTAAGTTTCAATTTCACAAGTAAAGATTCATAAGTACAGCCATCAATATCAAGGGCCCATCAATGGACCACCCTCCTTCACTAGTCATTGCCCTGTACTTGGGGGATTCTCGCTGTTCCATTAGAGAATGTGGCAGAACTCCCCAGCATGGAAATTCAGTATTCTTTCAGTTATTGTGTGGATCTCCACCCATCATGACAATGCCCTATGAACACTTGAGCACATTTTTATGCCATATATGTATGTCCCAGGTGAACCTTCTTCCCTGTATCTGCCAACACTGATAAGTCACACCAGTGATCTTCCCCTGTCATAGCTGTAACACTTCTGTGATCCCAAACTTCTACAAAAATGAAGCCAACAAAATAACCAAATACCATTAATAAGAAAATTAAATAATAATGTTAGTTTTAAAAATAAAAAATAAAAGAAAAAATTTGGAATAATAAAAAATAATGAAAAAAGGTTTAAAAGTTTTTTTGACATTGTCTTTCATCACTGTAAGATCTATTGTCTTGTATGTACAGTGACATTATCTTCCATTTATTTCCCCAGTGTCTTACTTTCTTCATTTTATTTTCAAAAGAAGTTTTAGACAAGTCACATACAGAATATAGGGGATTCCCATATACATAACATCCTCCCCCTTTCCCTCTTTCCTCTATTAATAACATTTTATATGTGGATGTTACATTTGTTACAGTTGATGTATGTACAGATATTGAAAAATAGCTAGTAACCATGGTCAATGATTTACCTTATCATTTACATTTTGGATTATACACTTTTATATATTTTGATGAAATTTAACATGGCTTATATCCTTCATTGCAAGATCATGTATCACCCTCAAAATGCCCCATGTTCTGTCTACCCAATTCCTCCCTCCCCCTCCCCTAGGGCCCCTGGCAACTACCAGTATTTAGTCCTTGAAGAACAAGATTCTTAGTTACTTGCAGCAACATTGAGGGCTTGACAAACAGGTCTGTCCTCTATTAGGCATTGCCTGTGCTCTCAAGAGACTCCCCTCCTTCTATTTGAGAACATAGCAGTACTCCCCAGGATGGGAATCCAACACCTTCCCGCTCATTTTGTGGGTTTCCACCCACTGATACAACACACTATGACAAGATGAGCACTCACACACTCCCTAGAAGCCTGCCCAGTGTGCCCTCTCTCTAATGCCACTCACATCCAATACACTAAACCAGTAACCCTCCCCTGCATATTGCCAAAAGAACTTTCCCAACATTTTAGTTTCAACCACATATCCATCAATCCTCAGTTTCACCTGCTCCCTTCTGCATCCCTCCTCCCAGTTTTCCATGGACTGTCCAACTCACCCTCACTGCCCTAGTGCCTTGACAAACCTGTACCACCCAACCCATAGTATCTGCACCACTGTCATGCCCCTCAACTGCACAACTACACACTTCTACCTTATCATAGATTTTGCCCATACGGGCATTGGTTCACAACCTTCTTCTCCCTTTCTCTCTCTTGTAATCCTTTGTTCCAGATTCTAGATCTGATTCTAGATTCTTGCTCAATTTGCTTAATTCGTATCAGTGAGGTCATATAATATTTGTCCTTCAGTGCCTGGTTTGCTTTGCTTAACATAAGGTCTTCAGGATTCATTCATATTATCCCATGTGTTAACACTGCATTCCTTCATACAGCTGAGTAATATTCCATTGTATGTATATACCACAATTTGTTTATCCATTCATCTGTTGATGGGCATTTGTGTTGTTTCCAACTTTTGGCAATAGTGAGTAATGCCACTATGAACATTGGTGTTCATATATCTGTTCATGTCCTTGCTTTCATTTCTTTTGGGTGTATACCCAGTAGTGGGTTTGCTGTATCATTTGGCATTTCTACACCTAGCTTCCTTAGGAACGGCCAAACTGCTTTCCACAATGGCTGCACAAGTCTGCACCCCGACTAGCACTGGATGAGAATTGCCATTCCTCCATAACCTCTCTAACACTTGTAGTCCTCTGTTTTTTTAATAGTAGCCAGTCTAATGGGTGTAAAATGATATGTCATTATAATTTTTATTTGCATTTCCCTTATAGCTAGTATTGCTGAGCATTTTTTCATGTGCTTTTTAGCCATTTGTATTTCTTCTTTGGAGAGTGTCTGTTCAAATCACTTGCCTAATTATTAAATTGGTTGTCTTTTTATTTTTGAGGTGTAGGATTTCTTTATATATGTTGGATATTAGGCCCCTATCAGATATTTGGTTACCAGATATTTTCTTCCATTGGGTAGGCTGCCTTTTCACTTTCTTGACAAACTCCTATGAGGTGCAAAAGTTTTTAATTTTGAGAAGGTTCCATTTACCTATTTTTTCTTTCATTGCTTGTGCTTTGGATGTAGAGTTCATAAAACCAATTCCTAATACAAGATTCTGTAGGTGATTCCATACTTTATCTTCTAAGATCTTTATGGTCTTGGATCTTATATCTTTGATCCATCTTGAGTTAATTTTTGTATAGGCTGTGAGATGGTGATCCTCTCTCTTTCTTTTGGATAGGGACACCCAGTTCTCCAAGCACCATTTGTTGAAGAGGTCATATTACCCCAGCTAAATGGGCTTGGTGGCCTTGTCGAATATCAATTGATGGTATATGCGAGGATTTATATCAGAACTCTCAATTCAGTTCAATTAGTCAGTATGTCTATCCTTGTGCCTACGCCATACAGTTTTGACCACTGTAGCTTTGTAGTGTGTTTTAAAGTCAGGTAGTGTGATTCCTCTGTTTTCATTTTTCTTTTTCAATGTGTCTTTGGCTATTCAGGGCCTCTTGCCCTTCCAAATAAATTTCATAGTTAGCTTTTCCAATTAAGTTAAAAATGCTGTGGTAATTTTTATTGGGATTGCATTAAATCAGTAAATCAGTTTTGGTAGAATAGACATCTTAATAGAATAGACATCTTAATGATGTTTAGTCTTCCTTTCCATGAGCTGGGAATATCCTTCCATTTATTTAGGTCTTCTTTGATTTCCTTTAACAGTGTTGTATAGTTTTCTGCATACAAGTTGTTTATATTTTTACTTACATTTTTTCCCCAGGTGTTTGATTCTTGTAGTGGCTGTTGTAAATGGCATTTTTTCCTTGATTTCCTCCTCATATTGCTCATCACTGGTGTACAGCAATGCCACTGATTTTTGCACATTAATCTTATTACCTGCCATTTTTTAAACTCATTTATAAACCTAGAAGCTTTGATGTAGATCTCTTAGGGCTTTTGAGGTATAGGCGCATATCATCTGCAAATAGAGAAATTTTTACATCTTCGTTTTGAATTTAGATGCTTTTTTATATCTTTTTCTTGCCTCAGTGCTTGAGAAAGTACTTCTAACACAATGTTAAATAAGAATGGTGACAGGTGCATCATTGTCTTGTTCCAATTTGAGGGAAAGCTTTTAGGATTTCACCATTGAATATGATGTGTGGGTTTTTCATATATACCCTCATTTTGAGGAAGTTTCTTTCTATTCCTATCTTTTGGAGTGGTTTTATTGGGAGAGGATTCTGTGTTTTGTTGAATGCTTTTTCTGCATTTCTAGATATATCATCCGATTATTTTCTTTCATTCTGTTTATATGGTGTATTACATTGATTGATTTTCTTATGTGGAACCATCCTTGCATACCAGGGATGAAATTCACTTAGACACAGTGTATAATTTATTTGAGATGTTGTTGAGTATGATTAACAAGTAATTTTCTGAGGATTTTAGCATCTAGGTTCGTTAGAGAGATTAATATTTAATTTTCCTTTCTCATGGCATCTTTGTTTGACTTTAGTATTAGGGTGATTTTGGCATTGTAGAATGAGTTTGGCAATGTTCCCTCCACTTCTGTTTTTTGGAAGAGTTTAAGCAGGATGGTGTTAGTTATTTCTGGAATTTTTGGTAGAATTTACCTGTGAAGCCATCTGTCCTGGGCTGCTCTTAGTTGGGAGATTTTGATGACTAATTCTATCTCATTACTTGTGATTGATCTATTGAGTTCATCAATTTCTTCTTTTATCAAAGTAGGCTGTTTGTGTTTTCTAGGAATTTGTCCATTTCCTTTAAATATCCATCTTGTTGGCATATAATTTTTCAAAATATCCTCTTATGATACTCTATTTCAGTGGGGTCAGTGGTGATATCCCCTTCCTCATTTTTTATTTTATGTATTTGCATCTTGTCTCTCTCTCTCTTTTTTTTTTTTTTTTGTTACTCTAGCTAATGGTTTGTCTATTTTATTAATCTTCTCAATGAGCCAGCTTTTGGTTTTGTTTATCTTTCCTATGGCTTTTTTCTATTTCATTTAGCTCTGTTGTAATCTTTGCTATTTCCTTCTTTCTACTTCCTTTGGGTTTAGTTTGTTGTTCTTTTTCTAATTCGTCCAGGTGTGCAGTTAGGTCTTTGATTTTAGCTCTTTTAAAAATAGACATTTATGGCTATGAATTTCCCTCTCAGTACAGCTTTTACTGCATCTCATAGATTTTAAATACATTGTTTTGTTATTTTCATTTGTTTCAAGGTAGTTATTGATTTCTGTTGCAATTTACTCCTTGACCCACCCACTGTTTGTCTAAGAGTGTTTTGTTTAACTTCCATATCTTTGTACCTAATATGCTTCTCTGCCCCTTACTGATTTTCAGTTTCATTCCATTGTGGTCAGAGGAATTACTTTGTATAATTGCAGTCTTTCTAAGTTAATTGAGATTTTTCCTGCAGCCTAGCATGTGGTCTGTCCTGGAGAATGTTCCATGTGCACTTGAGGAGAATGTGTATCCTGCTATATTTGTGTATAATGTTCTGTATATGTCAGTCAGGTCCAGATCATAATGTATTATTTAAGGTCTTTGTTTCTTTATTGATTCTCCTTCAAGATGTTCTGTCTAATGGTGATAATGGTATATTAAATCCTCTATTATAATTGTAGAGGCATCTCTTTCTGCACTTATTTTTTCCAGTGTTTGCCTCATGTATTTTGAGGCACCTTGGTTAGGTGCTTAAATGTTTATGAATGTTCTTCTTGATAGAACAACCCTTTTATTAGTATATAGTATCTTTCTTTGTCTCGTACAATGGTTTTACATTAAAGTCTGTTTTGTCTGATATTAGTATAGCTACTCCCGCCCTTTCTGGTTATAAAAATTTTTCCCACCCATTCACTTTCAACCTCCTTGAGTCCCTGGGTGTAAGGTGAGTTTCTTGTAGACAGCATATATATGATTCATATTCCCTTTTCCATTCTGCCAATCTGTGTCTCTATACAGGAGAGTTTAATCCAGTAATATTCAATTTTATCACTGTCAAGGGATTACTTACATAGGCCATCTTTTCTTTAGGTTTATGCAATCCATATGTTTGTTTTTATTTCTCTTTTTATCTTTTTAGTTGCTCTTACACTCTCCTCTAACTCTCTCTTTCCTATTTTTTCCTTTTGACCTACAGAACTCCCTTTAGGATTTCTTGAGTGGCGGGTTTCTTATCGACAAACTCTTAATTTTGTTTTTCTGTGAATATTTTGAACTCTTCCTCATTTTCGAATGCCAGCTTTGCTGGATTGAGAATTCTTGGCGGAAAGATTTTTCTCTTAACACCTTAACTATGTCATACCACTGCCTTCTTAACCTCCATGGTTTCATACAAGAAGTCAGCATTTATTCTTACCCCATTTCCCTTCTATGTGATGGATTTCTTTTCTCATGCTGCTTTCAGTATTCTTTCTTTTTCTTGAGAATTGGACAAATTGACAAGTATATGTCTTAGAGTAGGCCTGTTAGGATTTATACTAATCCTATATTAGTATAAATATAATATATTTATTACGCTTCCTGAACATGTATGTCCATGTCCCTCAATAGGGTTGGGAAATTTTCAGCCATTATTTCCTCCAACACACCTCTGTCCCCTATCATTTTCTTCTCCTTCTTGGATGCCTATAATGCATATCTTTGTACATTTCATGTTGTTATTCAAATCCCTAAATCCCTGCTGAATTTTTTTCTATCTTTTTATCTATCTATTCTACTGTCTGTGTGATTTCAGCTGTACTGTTTTCCATATCACTGGTTTTTTCCTTTGCCTGTTTAAATCTGCTGTTATGTACTTCCAGTGTATTTTTTGATTTCTTGCATTGTGCCATCCATCACCATCCACTCTCAATCTTTTTATTTATGTTTACAATTTCTTCAGTGTGTTCTCTCAGTGTTTTCTTAATATCCTAATTTTTTCTTTCACTTTATTAAGTTCATTCATGATATTTGTTTGGACATCTCTGATCATTTGCTCAATGTTCTACATGTCCTCCTGGTTTTTGTTTTGTTTTGTTTTTAGTTAGGCCAGTAAAAAGAATTTATTGAGAAATGGGGGCAAAAAACAGAACTTGATGAGTAATGGGAAGGAAGGACAGAAATATGCGATGATATTTGATGTGGGCTCCTCTAGGGAGAGAGCTTCTCCTCCTATTTTTAAGTTTGTTCATTGGACCGGGCCATGTCTTCCTGTTTCTTAGTATGGATTGTGATTTTTTTGTTAGTTTCTAGGCATCAGTATATCTTGATGGATTTATTCAGTTGATTAGCCTCTCTTTCTACTCTATGGTTTTATTTTATTGTTTTTCTTTGTGTGTGTGGTATGTTTTCACTTTGACACTTCATTCCTCTTATACTGTTTCCTTGCTGATATCTTACGTTTTCTTGAGAAAAAAAAAATTAGGACTAGAGAAAAGGTAAGAGGTAAGAATAGAAAAAGGATAATATATATATAATAATAGTAAAAGGTAGGAGAGGATCCATATAAGACCTAAGAAATGGATAATTAACTTGAGTAAGTAGTTCAGTGGAATAAGAATTTTAAAAGTGCAATAGAAACACGGATATGAGAAACAGAATAGAGAAAAATATATAGAATGAATAAAAATGCCAGAATGCTGAAAACAGAGGGAAAGAGAAAAGAGAAAAATAATTAAAAAGTAAAAAAAGAAAGTAAACAAAAAAGAAGAGATAAAAATAAGAAACACTGAATACCAAACATATAAAGAGGTGGAATGGAAGAACAACAGAAAAGAAGATAGAAAGATGAAGGAAAGAAAATAAATAGCGTAGGTAGACAAAATCTGTAGTTGAAAAGAAAAGGGAAATAAAGGAAGGGGAAACACAACAAACGAGAACCAAGACAGCAGCACCTAATTTTTAAAAATAGGTGTAAGAAAGAGAAGATAAAAAATAAAAGAACAAAAAACAACAACTAAAAAACAAAAGACAACTTTCCCTCTTAGGCACCTAAGGAACATCTCAGGCTGCCAGTGTTATCAATTACCCTGCAGCCTGCCCTCTGCAGGTTTTGAACTGGGTTTTAGGGAATAAACTAAGTTAAATTTAAAAAAGGAATTTTTTTTTAAGAAAAATAAGAGATCCAAGAAAATTTAATACAAAAAGAATGTCTATTTGTTCCTTGCCATAAAATACCAGCTGGATGTCTAAAACCCAGTTGGATCACTTCTCTGAAGCCAGAATTGAACCAGGGACCTCATATATTCAAGGTGGGAATTCCTCCACTGATGGAAACGTTCTCCTTAGTTCAGTTAGCCTTTCAGAAAGCTATCAGCCCACTTTCCCTCAGACAGGTTAGAATCTTAGCAGTTTGCCAGAGCCTGTCCCCATCCCCTCTCTGTTCTAATTGCTTTCTCTCCCTGGGCAGCTGGGCATGACAGCCTGTCTGAGTGGATCCCCCCTCCCCTCTCCTGGTCAGCTGAGAGTCCCTTCTGAGATTCAGAGGAGGCTCAGCTGACTAAACTCACTGCGGAGCAACGACTCTCCACTCTCTTCCAAACCCCTCTTTCTCCCAGGGAACCTTAAATAGGCTTTTGAAATAAGCTGGAAAGTCACTGGAATAACTTTAGAAAAACAACTACATGGCTTTTTAGGCTTTCAGTACATACATTAAAAATTGTGTACAAATTTTTCATAATGTCTGTGCTGATCTTCAAAACAACCAATAAAATCTCAACTATGAAAGAAAAAAAAAAGCTTACTGAGCTCGTCCTAGGACCCTTTCCCTTATGGGAGTTGGAATTTTAATAGTTTCCAGCTGCCTGAGTAGTTAGATTCCTGTCTCAGCCCTTTCCATTCCCAAGTTCCTCTCTCCCAGGCTGCCTGAGCAGATTCCCTTCTCCCCTCTCTCCCCCTGGGGCAATCTCAGTGCTGGCTGGTACCTTCTCTGGATTTCAAAGGGGGTTCAGGTATTCAAACCCACAGAAAGGAAACCATGCCCCACCCTTGGCCAGAACCCTCCTTCTCCCAGAAAATGCTCCCTCCCATGGCTTGCGGGTGAGAGTCAGGGAGTCCACCGAGGCTATCAGCCTTGAGCATGGGGCTTAGCTGCCCATTTCCAGCCACAGGGGTGAGCAACTCAAGGTCTTTTCTTGGGCTCACTATCTCTTTGTCCAGCTCCCTCCAGCCGATGCCCTGAAGCCTCCTGCTCTGTGGGTTCCCAAAACAGCTCACTGGGGTAGGATTTTGCCCCTTCTCAGGCGTTTTTTTTTGTGAGGGAGCTGGGGAGTGCCCACCTACA
Organism: Dasypus novemcinctus; assembly: GCF_030445035.2. Taxonomy (NCBI): domain Eukaryota; kingdom Metazoa; phylum Chordata; class Mammalia; order Cingulata; family Dasypodidae; genus Dasypus; species Dasypus novemcinctus. Next base: position 49,959,423 of record NC_080683.1, read on the forward strand.
ATGATGCCTTCTTCCTGGAACCACCTAAGTAGGTTTTTACAGTGCTGCACTTTGTGGGATGTAACAGAATCTTTTCTCTCATTTTCAATAGTCTAGTCAAATCTGTATTGGAATTCAAAGTGGAATTTGTACTTTTTCATGCAATGGAGCTCTGGGTGCACACTTAAGGTGGGTGTGCAT